>NC_034194.2:47194640-47277920 GCF_002021735.2 Oncorhynchus kisutch
ACCTCCCTAGAGTTCTCTGGTCTACAGCATTAATAAACCCCCACCTCCCTAGAGTTCTCTGGTCTACAGCATTAATAAACCCCACCTCCTTAGAGTTCTCTGGTCTACAGCATTAATAAACCCCACCTCCCTAGAGTTCTCTGGTCTACAGCATTAATAAACCCCACCTCCCTAGAGTTCTCTGGTCTACAGCATTAATAAACCCCACCTCCCTAGAGTTCTCTGGTCTACAGCATTAATAAACCCCACCTCCCTAGAGTTCTCTGGTCTACAGCATTAATAAACCCCACCTCCCTGGAGTTCTCTGGTCTACAGCATTAATAAACCCCACCTCCCTAGAGTTCTCTGGTCTACAGCATTAATAAACCCCACCTCCCTGGAGTTCTCTGGTCTACAGCATTAATAAACCCCACCTCCCTGGAGTTCTCTGGTCTACAGCATTAATAAACCCCACCTCCCTAGAGTTCTCTGGTCTACAGCATTAATAAACCCCCACCTCCCTAGAGTTCTCTGGTCTACAGCATTAATAAACCCCACCTCCCTAGAGTTCTCTGGTCTACAGCATTAATAAACCCCACCTCCCTAGAGTTCTCTGGTCTACAGCATTAATAAACCCCACCTCCCTAGAGTTCTCTGGTCTACAGCATTAATAAACCCCACCTCCCTAGAGTTCTCTGGTCTACAGCATTAATAAACCCCACCTCCCTGGAGTTCTCTGGTCTACAGCATTAATAAACCCCACCTCCCTAGAGTTCTCTGGTCTACAGCATTAATAAACCCCACCTCCCTAGAGTTCTCTGGTCTACAGCATTAATAAACCCCACCTCCCTGGAGTTCTCTGGTCTACAGCATTAATAAACCCCACCTCCCTAGAGTTCTCTGGTCTACAGCATTAATAAACCCCACCTCCCTAGAGTGCTCTGGTCTACAGCATTAATAAACCCCACCTCCCTAGAGTTCTCTGGTCTACAGCATTAATAAACCCCACCTCCCTGGAGTTCTCTGGTCTACAGCATTAATAAACCCCACCTCCCTAGAGTTCTCTGGTCTACAGCATTAATAAACCCCACCTCCCTGGAGTTCTCTGGTCTACAGCATTAATAAACCCCACCTCCCTAGAGTTCTCTGGTCTACAGCATTAATAAACCCCACCTCCCTAGAGTTCTCTGGTCTACAGCATTAATAAACCCCACCTCCTTAGAGTTCTCTGGTCTACAGCATTAATAAACCCCACCTCCCTGGAGTTCTCTGGTCTACAGCATTAATAAACCCCACCTCCCTGGAGTTCTCTGGTCTACAGCATTAATAAACCCCACCTCCCTAGAGTTCTTGGTCTACAGCATTAATAAACCCCACCTCCCTAGAGTTCTCTGGTCTACAGCATTAATAAACCCCACCTCCCTGGAGTTCTCTGGTCTACAGCATTATAAACCCCCACCTCCCTGGAGTTCTCTGGTCTACAGCATTAATAAACCCCACCTCCCTGGAGTTCTCTGGTCTACAGCATTAATAAACCCCACCTCCCTAGAGTTCTCTGGTCTACAGCATTAATAAACCCCACCTCCCTAGAGTTCTCTGGTCTACAGCATTAATAAACCCCACCTCCCTAGGAGTTCTCTGGTCTACAGCATTAATAAACCCCACCTCCCTAGAGTTCTCTGGTCTACAGCATTAATAAACCCCACCTCCCTAGAGTGCTCTGGTCTACAGCATTAATAAACCCCACCTCCCTAGAGTGCTCTGGTCTACAGCATTAATAAACCCCACCTCCCTGGAGTTCTCTGGTCTACAGCATTAATAAACCCCGACCCTCCCTAGAGTTCTCTGGTCTACAGCATAATAACCCCCCCTCCTAGAGTCTCTGGTTACAGCATTAATAAACCCCACCTCCCTAGAGTTCTCTGGTCTACAGCATTAATAAACCCCACCTCCCTAGAGTTCTCTGGTCTACAGCATTAATAAACCCCACCTCCCTAGAGTTCTCTGGTCTACAGCATTAATAAACCCCACCTCCCTAGAGTTCTCTGGTCTACAGCATTAATAAACCCCACCTCCCTAGAGTTCTCTGGTCTACAGCATTAATAAACCCCACCTCCCTAGAGTTCTCTGGTCTACAGCATTAATAAACCCCACCTCCCTAGAGTTCTCTGGTCTACAGCATTAATAAACCCCACCTCCCTAGAGTTCTCTGGTCTACAGCATTAATAAACCCCACCTCCCTAGAGTTCTCTGGTCTACAGCATTAATAAACCCCACCTCCCTAGAGTTCTCTGGTCTACAGCATTAATAAACCCCCACCTCCCTAGAGTTCTCTGGTCTACAGCATTAATAAACCCCACCTCCCTAGAGTTCTCTGGTCTACAGCATTAATAAACCCCACCTCCCTAGAGTTCTCTGGTCTACAGCATTAATAAACCCCACCTCCCTAGAGTTCTCTGGTCTACAGCATTAATAAACCCCCACCTCCCTAGAGTTCTCTGGTCTACAGCATTAATAAACCCCACCTCCCTAGAGTTCTCTGGTCTACAGCATTAATAAACCCCACCTCCCTAGAGTTCTCTGGTCTACAGCATTAATAAACCCCACCTCCCTAGAGTTCTCTGGTCTACAGCATTAATAAACCCCACCTCCCTGGAGTTCTCTGGTCTACAGCATTAATAAACCCCACCTCCCTAGAGTTCTCTGGTCTACAGCATTAATAAACCCCACCTCCCTAGAGTTCTCTGGTCTACAGCATTAATAAACCCCACCTCCCTGGAGTTCTCTGGTCTACAGCATTAATAAACCCCACCTCCCTAGAGTTCTCTGGTCTACAGCATTAATAAACCCCACCTCCCTAGAGTTCTCTGGTCTACAGCATTAATAAACCCCACCTCCCTAGAGTTCTCTGGTCTACAGCATTAATAAACCCCACCTCCCTAGAGTTCTCTGGTCTACAGCATTAATAAACCCCACCTCCCTAGAGTTCTCTGGTCTACAGCATTAATAAACCCCACCTCCCTAGAGTTCTCTGGTCTACAGCATTAATAAACCCCACCTCCCTAGAGTTCTCTGGTCTACAGCATTAATAAACCCCACCTCCCTAGAGTTCTCTGGTCTACAGCATTAATAAACCCCACCTCCCTAGAGTTCTCTGGTCTACAGCATTAATAAACCCCACCTCCCTAGAGTTCTCTGGTCTACAGCATTAATAAACCCCACCTCCCTAGAGTTCTCTGGTCTACAGCATTAATAAACCCCACCTCCCTAGAGTTCTCTGGTCTACAGCATTAATAAACCCCACCTCCCTAGAGTTCTCTGGTCTCCTCCCTAAGGTTCTCTGGTCTACAGCATTAATAAACCCCACCTCCCTAGAGTTCTCTGGTCTACAGCATTAATAAACCCCACCTCCCTAGAGTTCTCTGGTCTACAGCATTAATAAACCCCACCTCCCTAGAGTTCTCTGGTCTACAGCATTAATAAACCCCACCTCCCTAGAGTTCTCTGGTCTACAGCATTAATAAACCCCACCTCCCTAGAGTTCTCTGGTCTACAGCATTAATAAACCCCACCTCCCTAGAGTTCTCTGGTCTACAGCATTAATAAACCCCACCTCCCTAGAGTTCTCTGGTCTACAGCATTAATAAACCCCACCTCCCTAGAGTTCTCTGGTCTACAGCATTAATAAACCCCACCTCCCTAGAGTTCTCTGGTCTACAGCATTAATAAACCCCACCTCCCTAGAGTTCTCTGGTCTACAGCATTAATAAACCCCACCTCCCTAGAGTTCTCTGGTCTACAGCATTAATAAACCCCACCTCCCTAGAGTTCTCTGGTCTACAGCATTAATAAACCCCACCTCCCTGGAGTTCTCTGGTCTACAGCATTAATAAACCCCACCTCCCTAGAGTTCTCTGGTCTACAGCATTAATAAACCCCACCTCCCTAGAGTTCTCTGGTCTACAGCATTAATAAACCCCACCTCCCTAGAGTTCTCTGGTCTACAGCATTAATAAACCCCACCTCCCTAGAGTTCTCTGGTCTACAGCATTAATAAACCCCACCTCCCTAGAGTTCTCTGGTCTACAGCATTAATAAACCCCACCTCCCTAGAGTTCTCTGGTCTACAGCATTAATAAACCCCACCTCCCTAGAGTTCTCTGGTCTACAGCATTAATAAACCCCACCTCCCTAGAGTTCTCTGGTCTACAGCATTAATAAACCCCACCTCCCTAGAGTTCTCTGGTCTACAGCATTAATAAACCCCACCTCCCTAGAGTTCTCTGGTCTACAGCATTAATAAACCCCACCTCCCTAGAGTTCTCTGGTCTACAGCATTAATAAACCCCACCTCCCTGGAGTTCTCTGGTCTACAGCATTAATAAACCCCACCTCCCTAGAGTTCTCTGGTCTACAGCATTAATAAACCCCACCTCCCTAGAGTGCTCTGGTCTACAGCATTAATAAACCCCACCTCCCTAGAGTTCTCTGGTCTACAGCATTAATAAACCCCACCTCCCTGGAGTTCTCTGGTCTACAGCATTAATAAACCCCACCTCCCTAGAGTTCTCTGGTCTACAGCATTAATAAACCCCACCTCCCTGGAGTTCTCTGGTCTACAGCATTAATAAACCCCACCTCCCTAGAGTTCTCTGGTCTACAGCATTAATAAACCCCACCTCCCTAGAGTTCTCTGGTCTACAGCATTAATAAACCCCACCTCCCTAGAGTTCTCTGGTCTACAGCATTAATAAACCCCACCTCCTTAGAGTTCTCTGGTCTACAGCATTAATAACCCCACCTCCCTGGAGTTCTCTGGTCTACAGCATTAATAAACCCCACCTCCCTGGAGTTCTCTGGTCTACAGCATTAATAAACCCCACCTCCCTAGAGTTCTCTGGTCTACAGCATTAATAAACCCCACCTCCCTAGAGTTCTCTGGTCTACAGCATTAATAAACCCCACCTCCCTGGAGTTCTCTGGTCTACAGCATTAATAAACCCCCACCTCCCTGGAGTTCTCTGGTCTACAGCATTAATAAACCCCACCTCCCTAGAGTTCTCTGGTCTACAGCATTAATAAACCCCACCTCCCTGGAGTTCTCTGGTCTACAGCATTAATAAACCCCACCTCCCTAGAGTTCTCTGGTCTACAGCATTAATAAACCCCACCTCCCTGGAGTTCTCTGGTCTACAGCATTAATAAACCCCACCTCCCTAGAGTTCTCTGGTCTACAGCATTAATAAACCCCACCTCCCTAGAGTTCTCTGGTCTACAGCATTAATAAACCCCACCTCCCTAGAGTTCTCTGGTCTACAGCATTAATAAACCCCACCTCCCTAGAGTTCTCTGGTCTACAGCATTAATAAACCCCCACCTCCCTAGAGTGCTCTGGTCTACAGCATTAATAAACCCCCACCTCCCTAGAGTGCTCTGGTCTACAGCATTAATAAACCCCACCTCCCTGGAGTTCTCTGGTCTACAGCATTAATAAACCCCGACCTCCCTAGAGTTCTCTGGTCTACAGCATTAATAAACCCCACCTCCCTAGAGTTCTCTGGTCTACAGCATTAATAAACCCCACCTCCCTAGAGTTCTCTGGTCTACAGCATTAATAAACCCCACCTCCCTAGAGTTCTCTGGTCTACAGCATTAATAAACCCCACCTCCCTAGAGTTCTCTGGTCTACAGCATTAATAAACCCCACCTCCCTAGAGTTCTCTGGTCTATAACCCCCTGGACGCATTAATAAACCCCACCTCCCTAGAGTTCTCTGGTCTACAGCATTAATAAACCCCCACCTCCTAGAGTTCTCTGGTCTACAGCATTAATAAACCCCCACCTCCCTAGAGTTCTCTGGTCTACAGCATTAATAAACCCCACCTCCTTAGAGTTCTCTGGTCTACAGCATTAATAAACCCCACCTCCCTAGAGTTCTCTGGTCTACAGCATTAATAAACCCCACCTCCCTAGAGTTCTCTGGTCTACAGCATTAATAAACCCCACCTCCCTAGAGTTCTCTGGTCTACAGCATTAATAAACCCCACCTCCCTAGAGTTCTCTGGTCTACAGCATTAATAAACCCCACCTCCCTGGAGTTCTCTGGTCTACAGCATTAATAAACCCCACCTCCCTAGAGTTCTCTGGTCTACAGCATTAATAAACCCCACCTCCCTGGAGTTCTCTGGTCTACAGCATTAATAAACCCCACCTCCCTAGAGTTCTCTGGTCTACAGCATTAATAAACCCCCACCTCCCTAGAGTTCTCTGGTCTACAGCATTAATAAACCCCACCTCCCTAGAGTTCTCTGGTCTACAGCATTAATAAACCCCACCTCCCTAGAGTTCTCTGGTCTACAGCATTAATAAACCCCACCTCCCTAGAGTTCTCTGGTCTACAGCATTAATAAACCCCACCTCCCTAGAGTTCTCTGGTCTACAGCATTAATAAACCCCACCTCCCTGGAGTTCTCTGGTCTACAGCATTAATAAACCCCACCTCCCTAGAGTTCTCTGGTCTACAGCATTAATAAACCCCACCTCCCTAGAGTTCTCTGGTCTACAGCATTAATAAACCCCACCTCCCTAGAGTTCTCTGGTCTACAGCATTAATAAACCCCCACCTCCCTAGAGTTCTCTGGTCTACAGCATTAATAAACCCCACCTCCTTAGAGTTCTCTGGTCTACAGCATTAATAAACCCCACCTCCCTAGAGTTCTCTGGTCTACAGCATTAATAAACCCCACCTCCCTAGAGTTCTCTGGTCTACAGCATTAATAAAACCCCACCTCCCTAGAGTTCTCTGGTCTACAGCATTAATAAACCCCACCTCCCTAGAGTTCTCTGGTCTACAGCATTAATAAACCCCACCTCCCTGGAGTTCTCTGGTCTACAGCATTAATAAACCCCACCTCCCTAGAGTTCTCTGGTCTACAGCATTAATAAACCCCACCTCCCTGGAGTTCTCTGGTCTACAGCATTAATAAACCCCACCTCCCTAGAGTTCTCTGGTCTACAGCATTAATAAACCCCCACCTCCCTAGAGTTCTCTGGTCTACAGCATTAATAAACCCCACCTCCCTAGAGTTCTCTGGTCTACAGCATTAATAAACCCCACCTCCCTAGAGTTCTCTGGTCTACAGCATTAATAAACCCCACCTCCCTAGAGTTCTCTGGTCTACAGCATTAATAAACCCCACCTCCCTAGAGTTCTCTGGTCTACAGCATTAATAAACCCCACCTCCCTGGAGTTCTCTGGTCTACAGCATTAATAAACCCCACCTCCCTAGAGTTCTCTGGTCTACAGCATTAATAAACCCCACCTCCCTAGAGTTCTCTGGTCTACAGCATTAATAAACCCCACCTCCCTGGAGTTCTCTGGTCTACAGCATTAATAAACCCCACCTCCCTAGAGTTCTCTGGTCTACAGCATTAATAAACCCCACCTCCCTAGAGTTCTCTGGTCTACAGCATTAATAAACCCCACCTCCTTAGAGTTCTCTGGTCTACAGCATTAATAAACCCCACCTCCCTGGAGTTCTCTGGTCTACAGCATTAATAAACCCCACCTCCCTGGAGTTCTCTGGTCTACAGCATTAATAAACCCCACCTCCCTAGAGTTCTCTGGTCTACAGCATTAATAAACCCCACCTCCCTAGAGTTCTCTGGTCTACAGCATTAATAAACCCCACCTCCCTAGAGTTCTCTGGTCTACAGCATTAATAAACCCCACCTCCCTGGAGTTCTCTGGTCTACAGCATTAATAAACCCCCACCTCCCTGGAGTTCTCTGGTCTACAGCATTAATAAACCCCACCTCCCTAGAGTTCTCTGGTCTACAGCATTAATAAACCCCACCTCCCTAGAGTTCTCTGGTCTACAGCATTAATAAACCCCGACCTCCCTAGAGTTCTCTGGTCTACAGCATTAATAAACCCCACCTCCCTAGAGTTCTCTGGTCTACAGCATTAATAAACCCCCACCTCCCTAGAGTTCTCTGGTCTACAGCATTAATAAACCCCACCTCCCTAGAGTTCTCTGGTCTACAGCATTAATAAACCCCCACCTCCCTAGAGTGCTCTGGTCTACAGCATTAATAAACCCCACCTCCCTAGAGTTCTCTGGTCTACAGCATTAATAAACCCCACCTCCCTAGAGTTCTTTGATTAGATATACTAACAGACTGCAGTTGCATGGAGACGCTGACTAAACCATCCAATGAGAGCCCAGCAGTGTTGAGGCTCGTCCAATAAGGTTGGAGGTGAGCTGGAGCGGGCCGGGTTACTTGTGGAACTTCCTAGTTGGGTCCCTCGCATGGTCCAATAGCAGCTGGCAGGGCGTGAACTGATGACCATAAATATCTTCATAAAGACTCATCATCGCTACGAGACGCTCCTCACCAATGGAATCAACGAATTGGAAAGGACCTGGCCTCACACCTACACATAGCAACCTGTCTCATTGGATGCCATGTGTTTGTAGTCAGGTGGTGTCCAGTATTTAGTGTGTGTGTGTGTGTATCCATAGTGTGTGTTTAACGTGTGTGTGTCCTACCTCCCAGACAGGGAGGGAAGCCCAGACCGAACACAGCTTCAATGTTTCCCTCCTTTGGATTACCTATAATGCCCTGCTGCAGACACAGCACTGCCTCGTTGATGGAAAAAAACATTCAAAATCTGACATTCATATGACATATTTTCAACTGAATTGTGCCCATTGGGTAGTGTTTTACATTTTTATTTCACCTTTTATTTAACCAGGTAGGCCAGTTGAGAACAAGTTCTCATTTACAACTGCGACCTGGCCAAGATAAAGCAAAGCAGTGCGACAAAAACAACAACACAGAGTTACACATGGGATAAACAAACGTATAGTCAATAATACAGTAGAAAAATCTATATATAGCATGTGCAAATGAAGTAGGATAAGAGAGGTAAGGCAATAAATAGGCCATGGTGGCAAAATAATTACAATATAGCAATTAAACACTGGCGTGATAGATGTGCAGAAGACGAGTGTGCAAGTAGAGATACTGGGGTGCAAAGGAGAAAACAAATAAAAAATAAATAACAGTATGGGGATGAGGTAGTTTGATGGGTTATTTACAGATGGGCTGTGTACAGGTACAGTGATCTGTAAGCTGGTGCTTAAAGCTAGTGAGGGAGATATGAATCTCCAGCTTCAGCGATTTTTGCAATTCGTTCCAGTCATTGGCAGCAGAGAACTGGAAGGAAAGGCGGCCAAAGCAGGTGTTGGGGATGACCAGTGAAATATACCTGCTGGAGCGCATGTTTCGGGTGGGTGCTGCTATGGTGACCAGTGAGCTGAGATACGGCGGGGCTTAACCTGGCAAAGACTTATAGATGACCTGGAGCCAGTGGGTTTGGCGATGAATATGAAGCGAGGGCCAGCCAACGAGAGCATACAGGTCGCAGTGGTGGGTAGTATATGGGGCTTTGGTGACAAAACGGATGGCACTGTGATAAACAACATCCAATTTGCTGAGTAGAGTGTTGTAGTTGTGAGATTGTATTGGCTCATTCTAGCATTTATTTGCATATTTCCTACACTGAAGTGCTGGTGTGCAATAACAATTTGCCAGTGATGTAAGGTACTTAAGTAGTACTTTCAATTATTTTTACTTAAGTAGTTGTTTGGGGTATCTGTACTCTACTTTACTATTTATATTTTTGACAACTTTTACTCTTACTTCACTACATTCCTAGAGAAAATTATGTACTTTTTACTCCCTACATTTTCCCTGACACCCAAAAGTACTTCTTACATTTTGAACGTTTAGCAGGACTGAAAAATTCACACACTTATCAAGAGAATATCCCTGGTCATCTCTACTGCCTCTGATCTGGCGGACTCACTAAACACGTTTCGTTCGTAAATGATGTCCAAGTGTTGGAGCGTGCCCCTAGCTATCCGTAAATTTAAAAACCGAGGAAATGGTGTGGTCTGGTTTGCTTTATACAGTTGATGTCGGAAGTTTACATACACTTAGGTTGGAGTCATTGAAACTCGTTTTTCAACCGCTCCACACATTTCTTGTTAACTAACTATAGTTTTGGCAAGTCAGTTAGGACATCTACTTAGTGCATGACACAAGTCATTTTTCCAACAATTGTTTACAGACAGATTATTTCACTGTATCACAATTCCAGTGGGTCAGAAGTTACAGACACTAAGTTGACTGTGCCTTTAAGCAGCCTGGAAATTTCCAGAAAATGTCATGGTTTAAGAAGCTTATGATAGGCTAATAGACATCATTTGGAGGGGTACCTGTGGATGTATTTCAAGGCCTACCTTCAAACTCAGTGCCTCTTTGCTTGACATCATGGGAAAATCAAAAGAAATCAGCATATTGTAGACCTCCACAAGTCTGGTTCATCCTTGGGAGCAATTTCAAAACACCTGAAGGTACCACGTTCATCTGTACAAACAATAGTACGCACGTATAAGCACCATGGGACCATGTAGCCGTCATACCGCTCAGGAAGGAGACGCGTTCTGTCTCCTAGAGATGAACTTACTTTGGTGTGAAAAGTGCAAATCAATACCAGAACAACAGCAGAGGACCTTGTGAAGATGCTGGAGGAAACAGGTACAAAAGTATCTATATCCACAGTTAAACAAGTCATATATCGACATAACCTGAAAGGCAGCTCAGCAAGGAAGAACCCACTGCTCCAAAAGCGCCATGAAAAAGCCAGACTACGGTTTGCAATTGCACATGGGGACATAGATCATACTTTTTGGAGAAATGTCCTCTGGTCTGATGGAACAAAAATAGAACTGTTTGGCCATAATGACCATTGTTATGTTTGGAGGAAAAAGGGGGAGGCTTGCAAGCCGAAGAACACCATCCCAACCGTGAAGCATGGGGGTGGCAGCATCATGTTGTGGGGGTGCTTTTTTGCAGGAGGGACTGGTGCACTTCACAAAATAGATGGCATCATGAGGGAGGAAAATTACGTGGATATATTGAATCAACATCTCAAGACATCAAGTTAAAGCTTGGGCGCAAATAGGTTTTGTTCTTAACTGACTTGCCTAGCTAAAGGTCAAATAAAAATGACACCAGCTCTGTCAGGAGGAATGGGCCAAAATTCACCCATTTTTTTGTGGAAATATTTGACCCAACTTAAACAATTTAAAGGCAATACTACCATATACTAATTGAGTTTATATAAACTTCTGACCCACTGGGAATGTAACTCAAGAAATAAAAGGTGAAATTAATAATTATCTCGACTATTATTCTGACATTTCACATTCTTAAAATAAAGTGGTGATCCAACTGACCTAAGACAGGGAATTTTTTACAAGGATTAAATGTCAGGAATTGTGAAAAACTGAGTTTAAATGTATTTGGCTGAGGTGTATGTAAACTTCCAACTTCAACTGTATAGGACTTTGAACTTTGAAATGATTTATACTTTTACATTTACTTTTGATACTTACGTATATTTAAAGCCAAATACTTAGACTTTTCCTCAAGCAGTATTATACTGGGTGACTTTTCCTCAAGCAGTATTATACTGGGTGACTTTTCCTCAAGCAGTATTATACTGGGTGACTTTTCCTCAAGCAGTATTATACTGGGTGACTTTTCCTCAAGCAGTATTATACTGGGTGACTTTTCCTCAAGCAGTATTATACTGGGTGACTTTTCCTCAAGCAGTATTATACTGGGTGACTTTTACTCAAGCAGTATTATACTGGGTGACTTTTCCTCAAGCAGTATTATACTGGGTGACTTTTCCTCAAGCAGTATTATACTGGGTGACTTTTCCTCAAGCAGTATTATACTGGGTGACTTTTACTCAAGCAGTATTATACTGGGTGACTTTTCCTCAAGCAGTATTATACTGGGTGACTTTTCCTCAAGCAGTATTATACTGGGTGACTTTTACTTGACTCATTTTCTATTATGGTATCTTTATTTTTAATGAAGTATGACAATTGGGTACTTTTTCTACCACTGCAATTCGCCCTAGCACTCCTGTTTTGCAGCGGGTAAAGTCTACCAAACGCAATCCAACCTATTTGTTACAGATTCTAAAAAGCTGTCTACTCTGTTAAAAATTATTTTTTTGGAATCAGAAAACTGTATGGAGATAAAATGTGCCATCGATGAGAAAATTTGCAGAATGTAGGCCTTAATCCATCTGGCTCCACCTTCGCCACTGGGCTTCCTCTCATCACCATATTTGGTAGTGAGTGTAAACACCAACCGGATGCTCAATATTTTTTACATCTGTTGAAATATCTGGCTCGTTGTTCTATCTGTGGTTTCAGAAGGACCCGTTTTACAACTCAGAGAAGAGACGAAAGAGCGCCGTTAAGAAATATTTTCATATATTCATCGTTGAATTAGTCAAAAGTAAAAACATTTTTTGTAAATCTTTAGTTAGATTTTGACGATATTATCTCCAGTGAAAGGTAAAAATAGGTTTCATACCTCATTTTTACACTTTAAATTGGGCATCTCTTAGGACAACCAAACCCCTTTACGGGTCCTGAGAACACAGGCGGTTTGATAGTCCGCATCTGATTCAGACACAGGAGCCGGAGAGACACACCGACAGGAGAGCTTTGCCGAGAGACAGATATAAGGTAAAGAGCATTAGTTGCACTAAACCAAATGTAATGCAACATTAGGATACATTTAACTACAGCTACCAACAATGTCTGTGAATTAATGAAGTCCCACTAGTGTACAGGGTTAGAGAGTGTCTCGTCACTCTGCCCTTGTCATTCTCTGGAAGGGGATCTGGGTGAAGGGTCATCGCTGGGTTGGGGGGGTGGGGCTGGTTGTAAAGTGAGGTAGGTTAAATCCTATACCTCAGTGGTTATCTCTGTCATCATAATCTCCATATCTACAACACACAGTAAATCAACACATTATCGAAACTACAGCTACGAAGTAGCTTTAACAGCAACATGCGCCAGTCTCTGTGGAGGGGCTACTGCGTCACATTCAGGTTATTTTCAAATCATCGTGTTTATGGCTGTAGCCTACAGCCTGTAGGGCAAAACTACTGGATTACTGCACTTCCTACTCTATTGATATGGACCACATTGTTTGTGTTGACAGATAAAATGGCGTCCATGTTGATGAACTCTCTACGGTGCTGTCCTCCAGTCAACCCTGCCTGGGCTGTACAGTATGGTGAGACACACACACACACATCAAACAGGCTTTCGGACAAGTGGCCGGCGGCATTTGAATTGATCAGACATTTGAGACATTTACCGGACCCATATGCGTTAGGGCATGAATGCAATTCAAATCCAATCAAATTTATTTATATAGCCCTTCGTACATCAGCTGATATCTCAAAGTGCTGTACAGAAACCCAGCCTAAAACCCCAAACAGCAAGCAATTCGTGGGAAAACATCATTCTAAACAGCACACCTCCTGCAAGCATGTCCATATTTGACAGGTTCAATCTTTGTTAAACATTTTTAAAGAGGGGGAATAACGATGCAACAGCTAGAGTGTAGAAAACGTGCCGCCATATCCTGGTTGCTAAAATGGTATTGCTTTGCCTAATTTCAGTTTATGACAAATCAAGCAAGTATAGTGTAGGGAATCATTGTACCATTTAAACAGCTGTGAAATATATTTTATATAACCAAAAATATTGTTTGAAGCTAGTACAAAACTGAAAGTAAAAGATGCCTAAAGGAAAAATCCACCCAAAACCACAAATTCCTATAATTTACAGTTACATAACACTGTGAGGACAAACATTTTTTGTGAACAAATGTTTCATTTTGCATTATATACTGACACATGTAACTGCAATAATTTTAATGAATTTACTGATTTACATAAGAATAAATTAAATCGGCCCACCCACTGGGGAGCCAGGCCCAGACAATCAGAATGAGTTATTCCACACACAAGGGCTTTATTACAGACAGAAATGCTGCGGCACATCAACCTGCCGATTGATGTGCCGCAGAGTGGAGTCTGACCTTCATGTCCTGAAGGACAGGCAGTGTGTTCCTGGTGATGCATTGGGCTGACTGCACCACGCTCTGGAGAGCCCTGCGGTTGCAGACGGTGCCATATTGTTGCCATATCAGGCGGTGATACAGCCTGACAGGATGCTCTCAATGGTGCATCTGTAAAAGTTTGAGGGTCTTTGGGGCCAAGCTGAATTTCTTCAACGTCCTGAGGTTGAAGAGGCGCTGTTGTGCCTTCACCACACTGACTGTGTGGGTGGACCATTTCAGATTGTCAGTGATGTGTACGCCGAGGAACTTCAAGCTTTTCACCTTCTCAACTGCTGTCCCGTCTGTGGATAGGGGGCTGCTCCAGGAGATGGGCGACAGGAGAACATAGGGCCTACAGGAGAGACACATGAGGGTCAAGCCTTCCATAAGAGGCTGTCAGCAGATTCACTCAGAACAGAACCCACAACAGCTGTTATAGCTGGAAGCAACATGTTTGAACAGTGTTACATCAAGTGAGTGACTAGTGGGGACTGTTGGACAAGGGAAAACAGCTACATGAGATCCAACTTTTACGTGAACCCACACCATACTGTAAGCATGAGCGAGGCCACAAATAATGTCCAGTAAATGACTGCTGTCATGTCGACACATTCATTATAATGGTATTATTGCTTTTGTGCTGATTTTCACAAAGCGCTGATGTTTAGGCTACTGCTAGTTTTTTAATTGAGCGTCTTGCTCAACGTGCGCCTTGTTGGTTTGGGTATTTTTAGTTCAGTGGCGGTTGGTGCCGTTTTAAGATGAGGAAAATATTATATTTTTTATGGGCGTTGTCTTATTTCTATTACAGCGTATTACTGTTATTCATATTCCAATAACATTGACAGGTTTAGGCTACTACATGATACTCTAATGTTCCCTATACCCATCATGAGGTTGCCAGTCAATTTCTACCACACCCATCTCGACAAACCACTTCTGTATTGACCTCGCTTTGTGCACGATGACATTGTCATGCTGAAACAGGATTCCCCAAACTGTTGCCACAAAGTTGGAAGCACAGAATCATCTAGAATGTCATTGTATGCGCTATCATTAAGATTTCCCTTCACTGGAACTAAGGGGCCCGAACCATGAAAAACAGCCCGACCATTTTTCCTCTTCCACCAAACTTTACCGTTGGTTCTGCATTGGGTCAGGTAGTGTTCTCCTGGCATCCGCCAAACCCAGATTTGTCTGTCGGAATGCCAGATGGTGAAGCGTGATTCATCACTCCAGATTATGCGTTTCCACTGCTTTTGAGTCCAATGGCAGCAAGCTTTACATCAGCTTTACAGGCTTGTCTGTGGCTGCTCTGCCATGGAAACCCATTTCATGAAGCTCCCGACGAACAGTTCTTCTGCTGGCGTTGCTTCCAGAGGCAGTTTGGAACTCGGTAGTGAGTGTTGCAACTGAGGACAGACGGTTTTTACACGCTAAGTGCTTCAGCACTTGGTGGTCCTGTTCCGTGAGCTTGTGTGGCCTACCACTTCGCTGCTGAGCCGTAGTTGCTACTAGACGTTTCCACTACAAAATAACAGCACTTACAGTTGATCGGGGCAGCTCTAGTGGGGCAGTAATTTGATGACAATCTGACTTGTTAGAATGGTGGCATTCTATGACGGTGCCACGTTGAAAGTCACTGAGCTGTTCAGTAAGGCCATTCTACTGTCAATGTTTGTTTATGGAGGTTGTATGGCTGTGTGCTCGATTTTTATACATGTGGCTGAAATAGCTGAATCCGCTCATTTTGAGGGGGTGATCACATACTTTTGTGTGTATATATAGTGTAGCTACTCTAACGTGTTGGTAAATCCGCTGCAATCATGCAGTACAGTCACAGTAGTTACAGGCCCCGGTGGCAATAAATTAATAAAACCAAAAACTTAGCTTTACTTGAGAGTTTCAGTGTTGGCTAGCCAGCTAGCATCCGTCTCTGTTTTGAACCAGGTGTCTGAGTAGGCTAAACTAACTAGCTGCATTAAACAAAATCTAGCTAGCTGTCTCATGCTTCATTTTAAGAAATTAATTTAACTATCGTCTTTCTGAGTCAACTGCTCACCTCATGTTATGTAGTGCTAGAGAGCTGTAGCTTTCAGTACTAGAATAATTCTCGGATCCTTTGATTGGGTGGACAACATGTCAGTTCAAGCTGCAAGAGCTCTTGATAGGTTAGACTTCCTCTGCAAGTTGTCATAATTACTTTTGTAAGTCTATGGAAGGGGGTGAGAAACACGAGCCTCCTAGGTTTTCTATTGAAGTCAATGTACCCAGAGGAGGACGGAAAAGGCTGTGCTCCGGCTACACCAATGTGCTACCACGGTGGTGTTGAGGCTACCGTAGATCTTCATAACTGTTTTAATCAGTTATTTGGTGACGTGAATATAATGAGTATAGTTTTATCTAAAAAGGATAACTTTTTCGTTTCACTATTTGTTTGTATTAAATTCCCTTTGTCCTCTGAGGAGCCTTCACTGGTTATGTAAAAAAAATGAAACTGTTCCAACGCACATGCTTTTTGTTTCATAGTTGTAACAAATGCACCTGACGAGTACAGTTTATTTTACACTTTTTCTTTGTTTTACATTTAGCCTGCAGTAACAAACGAATGGACATTATGCTCTTTCAAATATTAACATTTCATTTTCTAATGTTACCTTAGAGCACGTGTCAAACTCCACGGAGGGCTGAGTGCCTGCGGGATTTCACGCCTCCCATTTAATCAAGGTCACTAATTAGTAAGGAACTCCTCTCACCTGGTTGTCTAGGTTTTAATTGGATGGGAAAAACCAGCAGACACTAAGCCCTCCATGGAATGAGTTGGAGACCCCTGCGAGGCCAGGTTTTTCTAGTTGGATTTATTTAGACTGGTGGCTATCGGTACTCCTTGAAGTCTGACTATTTTAATGTGCAAATTATCATTTTGACTAATTGCGCTTTGAGGATGAAATGCTCAGTGTTTGTATTTTATGATATTTATCTCAGGGTACTGCTAGTGTAAAATAGACATATTTAGAAGTCAGGGACAGGTGGGTAAAAAAAATTTCAATTAAGTTATTGAAAACTGTCTTGGCGGTTCTAGTGTTAATGTTTCACTCCATCACCATCCAGAATGCGGTATTATTCCACTGCTAGGCTCTGTAGCATTTGCTGTGATAAATAAGAT
Organism: Oncorhynchus kisutch; assembly: GCF_002021735.2. Classification (NCBI taxonomy): domain Eukaryota; kingdom Metazoa; phylum Chordata; class Actinopteri; order Salmoniformes; family Salmonidae; genus Oncorhynchus; species Oncorhynchus kisutch. The sequence continues at coordinate 47,211,799 of NC_034194.2, forward strand.
GCATGACAAGTAAAGAAAATACACATACTGCAATTTCATATCGCAAATGAACCTGTAGACCAATAAGGCCAAAAGCCTGCTATTACCGGTTAATGGAAACCCTTAAACACACACACAACTGTGTTGACTAGGAATGTGAGATGAGATCATGCTGTCTTTGTAACAAACTGTTTTACCGGGGTGAAAATAAATCTTGGTCCACAGAGTGTAGTCTGTTCTCTTGACCAATCGATTGGTCAAGATGTTCAACCCAGTGTTTTTCCATATAGATACTAGATGAAGCTGCTGAACTTGTCTGATGCTCTAAGCACTGTGATAACTTTTAAGAACCACTACTAAAGGGACAGCCAGACATTTAGCCTAACCCCCCCCCCCCCCCCCCACCCACCTACCCACCCATTGCTGCTGGCCTCCTACACCAGTGGTCGGCAACCTTTTCCTTTGAAGTACCATTTCTGCATGCCATTTAAGGTTTTCATAGAACTGTTTAATTTATGTCTTCATATCTGAAAATCAATGGCATGTGGTTAATCAAGATTCTATCTAAAATTATAATCTGAAAGCCAACTATGTAAAAATAGCCTACATAAACATTGCAGGTTGAAAATATCCTGATAAATATCTTATAAATCACATTGGCTATGCATGGCCTGTCTGCAAGGAACTTGAGACATTGTATCAACTAACTTGGGCCCAAAGCTTGTGCTAGTGCACTAGCAACATTGTATCAAATATTCTGCCCCCAGTTTCTCTCTGGACAGGCACAGCTGTACGTTATTTGGATAAGAAGGAATCCGTTAAGCCTGTTATTTCCACCGGGTCAGAGCATTACTTCCCATTTAATGCGGAGTGGTCATCGAAAGGGCGAGAGCTGGAAAGATGTTTCTAATGGGCTACGTTGAGGAACTATTGTCATTCTCAACGGATGTTAAAACAGACTTTGTTTAACTTGCTGTAAAAATGACTTAATTCACCACCACTAGAGTTTTTTTCAATCTAAAGGCACTCGCACATCTGAGCAATCTTTTTTGCAGGTGCCTGGTAACAGTTGAACAAGATGAAGGAAAAAGGAAACCGCACACTGCTCTTGATAGTATCACTGATCTTTAATAAGCTTTACGTATCGCCCTCACGGCCTTCGTCAGAGCTTTTGAGTTAAATTAGCACCCATATGTAGACCTAGCCCCACCCACATCCGTTCCACACATGGAAAGGGGTTGGAGGTGAAGGAAAAACAAACAAGTGATGCCAAATATAACAATATCAGAATAAAGTGTGTAAATAAGACATATTAAACACGTGATAAATGAAATGGGGTCAGCCCTTGTCACTCACTCTGATTGTTTTCTCTACAGCGACCCGCTCCCTCAGTACATCCGTCCAGCTCCATGCCCAGGGTAAGAGTCTACACACACACTCTTTGAGCCCCCTGCCCTGCGTTTGTGACGGCACACACCGTCTACTATATTTTCTTTGTCTGTGTGTCCAGTCCAGACTAAGAGTAAGAAGACATTGGCCAAACCTGGAGTGAAGAACATAGTTCTGGTGGAAGGGGTCAGAACACCGTTCCTTCTCTCAGGAACCACGTAAGGCTGGGAGCATAGGTTTGGTTGGGGTGGGAGGGGGGTTGAAAAGGTGTCTGTTCAAAATGTATGTGTTTCCAGATATGCTGATCTGATGCCCCATGACCTTGCCAGAGCTGCTCTACAGTAAGTCATCTCTGTTTAATACACATCTCACAACGCCTCTCCTCCATGTGACCTGCTTGTTCTGTGTATGTACTGACATTTATGTGCAATTGATAGATGCTTAACATAAAAAATAAAACCAAATGGATGTAAAGTCATTTTGTAATGTTTTTCCTGTTAGTCGTTGGAAACCCGGTAAGAGTAGCTGTCGCTAATGGGGGATCTCCCACTGGTGTGTCTGTGTAGGGGTCTGCTGCATAAAACCAGTCTCCCTAAAGATGCAGTAGATTACATCATCTATGGAACCGTCATCCAGGAGGTGAAGACCAGCAACGTGGCTAGAGAGGTACATACACACCACCCCCTTCCCCCTTCCCTGTCACACGTATGCCGAGTGTCTGAGTGTATAATGTGTTTTCCAGGCTTCGTTGGGAGCAGGCTTCTCTGATAAGATCCCATCTCACACCGTCACCATGGCCTGCATCTCCTCCAACGTCGCTATGACAACAGGTCTGTAATAATGACCACACGTACTGGTCTGTGATTTTTGTATTTATTATGGATCCCCATTAGTTCCTGACAAGGCAGCAGCTACTCTTCCTGGGGTTTATTATGGATCCCCATTAGTTCCTGCCAAGGCAGCAGCTTCTCTTCCTGGGGTTTATTATGGATCCCCATTAGTTCCTGCCAAGGCAGCAGCTACTCTTCCTGGGGTTTATTATGGTTCCCCATTAGTTCCTGCCAAGGCAGCAGCTACTCTTCCTGGGGTTTATTATGGTTCCCCATTAGTTCCTGCCAAGGCAGCAGCTACTCTTCCTGGGGTTTATTATGGATCCCCATTAGTTCCTGCCAAGGCAGCAGCTACTCTTCCTGGGGTTTATTATGGATCCCCATTAGTTCCTGCCAAGACAGCAGCTACTCTTCCTGGGGTTTATTATGGATCCCCATTAGTTCCTGCCAAGGCAGCAGCTACTCTTCCTGGGGTTTATTATGGTTCCCCATTAGTTCCTGCCAAGGCAGCAGCTACTCTTCCTGGGGTTTATTATGGATCCCCATTAGTTCCTGCCAAGGCAGCAGCTACTCTTCCTGGGGTTTATTATGGATCCCCATTAGTTCCTGCCAAGGCAGCAGCTACTCTTCCTGGGGTCCAGCAACATTTAGGCAGATGTACATTATAATACATTCATAACAGATTTCATAGTACATTGTTCCCTCAGGCATCTTCTCTACTACCACATATCTACAACACAAAATCCGTGTGTCTGTTTGTTGCTTCAGTCCTGCTGTTCCATAAGGTGTATTTTTATATATACACTGCTCAAAAAATAAAGGGAACACTAAAATAACACATCCTAGATCTGAATAAATGAAATATTGTTATTAAATACTTTTTTCTTTACATAGTTGAATGTGCTGACAACAATATCACACAAATTATCAATGGAAATCAAATTTATCAACCCATGGAGGTCTGGATTTGGAGTCACACTCAAAATTAAAGTGGAAAACCACACTACAGGCTGATCCAACTTTGATGTAATGTCCTTAAAACAAGTCAAAATGAGGCTCAGCAGTGTGTGGCCTCCACGTGTCTGTATGACCTCCCTACAACGCCTGGGCATGCTCCTGATGAGGTGGCGGATGGTCTCCTGAGGGATCTCCTCCCAGACCTGGACTAAAGCATCCGCCAACTCCTGGACAGTCTGTGGTGCAATGTGGCGTTGGTGGATGGAGCGAGGCATGATGTCCCAGATGTGGTCAATTGGATTCAGGTCTGGGGAACGGGCGGGCCAGTCCATAGCATCAATGCTTTCCTCTTGCAGGAACTGCTGACACACTCCAGCCACATGAGGTCTAGCATGGTCTTGCATTAGGAGGAACCCAGGGCCAACCGCACCAGCATATGGTCTCACAAGGGGTCTGAGGTACCTAATGCCAGTCAGGCTACCTCTGGCGAGCACATGGAGGGCTGTGCGGCCCCCCAAAGAAATGCCACCCCACACCATGACTGACCCACCGCCAAATCGGTCATGCTGGAGGATGTTGCAGGCAGCAGAACGTTCTCCACGGCGTCTCCAGACTCTGTCACATGTGCTCAGTGTGAACCTGCTTTCATCTGTGAAGAGCACAGGGCGCCAGTGGCGAATTTGCCAATCTTGGTGTTCTCTGGCAAATGCCAAACGTCCTGCACGGTGTTGGGCTGTAAGCACAACCCCCACCTGTGGACGTCGGGCCCTCATACCACCCTCATGGAGTCTGTTTCTGTTTGAGCAGACACATGCACATTTGTGGCCTGCTGGAGGTAATTTTGCATGGCTCTGACAGTGCTCCTCCTTGCACAAAGTCGGAGGTAGCGGTCCTGCTGCTGAGTTGTTGCCCTCCTACGGCCTCCTCCACATCTCCTGATGTACTGGCCTGTCTCCTGGTAGCGCCTCCATGCTCTGGACACTACGCTGACAGACACAGCAAACCTTCTTGCCACAGCTCGCATTGATGTGCCATCCTGAATTAGCTGCACTACCTGAGCCACTTGTGTGGGTTGTAGACTCCGTCTCATGCTACCACTAGAGTGAAAGCACCGCCAGCATTCAAAAGTGACCAAAACATCAGCCAGGAAGCATAGGAACTGAGAAGTGGTCTGTGGTCACCACCTGCAGATCCACTCCTTTATTGGGGGTGTCTTGCTAATTGCCTATAATTTCCACCTGTTGTCTATTCCATTTGCACAACAGCATGTGAAATTTATTGTCAATCAGTGTTGCTTCCTAAGTGGACAGTTTGATTTCACAGAAGTGTGATTGACTTGGAGTTACATTGTGTTTAAGTGTTCCCTTAATTTTTTGGAGCAGTGTATTAGCCATATGTAGGAAAACCAAAGTTCCAAAGGCTGGGCCTAATATAGTGTATAAGAGGTCAGGCTGGGCCTAATATAGTGTATAAGAGGTCAGGCTGGGCCTAATATAGTGTATAAGAGGTCAGGCTGGGCCTAATATAGTGTATAAGAGGTCAGGCTGGGCCTAATATAGTGTATAAGAGGTCAGGCTGGGCCTAATATAGTGTATAAGAGGTCAGGCTGGGCCTAATATAGTGTATAAGAGGTCAGGCTGGGCCTAATATAGTGTATAAGAGGTCAGGCTGGGCCTAATATAGTGTATAAGAGGTCAGGCTGGGCCTAATATAGTGTATAAGAGGTCAGGCTGGGCCTAATATAGTGTATAAGAGGTCAGGCTGGGCCTAATATAGTGTATAAGAGGTCAGGCTGGGCCTAATATAGTGTATAAGAGGTCAGGCTGGGCCTAATATAGTGTATAAGAGGTCAGGCTGGGCCTAATATAGTGTATAAGAGGTCAGGCTGGGCCTAATATAGTGTATAAGAGGTCAGGCTGGGCCTAATATAGTGTATAAGAGGTCAGGCTGGGCCTAATATAGTGTATAAGAGGTCAGGCTGGGCCTAATATAGTGTATAAGAGGTCAGGCTGGGCCTAATATAGTGTATAAGAGGTCAGGCTGGGCCTAATATAGTGTATAAGAGGTCAGGCTGGGCCTAATGTAGTGTATAAGAGGTCAGGCTGGGCATAATATAGTGTATAAGAGGTCATACAATAAGTTGTGTAGTTATTCATATGTTGTTGATGTGAAGAATATCTGATCCAGAGAGTGGTGGTTCAGGCTGTGTGCAGGCCACAACAGCCAAAAGGACAGAGTTCTGATCCAGACAGCAAGGCCCAGCGGAGGGGGGCCACAGTGGTCCAGGCAGTTGATTGATTAGGACAGGGAGAGGCAGCTGGAGGAACACCTAATCCCCCGGCAGAAGACAGCTGGTACAGTGGCTCAAAGTCATGATGGCCACAGGTACCGGTGTGTGTGACGTTGGCCACAGGTACCGGTGTGTGTGACGTTGGCCACAGGTACCGGTGTGTGTGACGTTGGCCACAGGTACCGGTGTGTGTGACGTTGGCCACAGGTACCGGTGTGTGTGACGTTGGCCACAGGTACCGGTGTGTGTGACGTTGGCCACAGGTACCGGTGTGTGTGACGTTGGCCACAGGTACCGGTGTGTGTGACGTTGGCCACAGGTACCGGTGTGTGTGACGTTGGCCACAGGTACCGGTGTGTGTGACGTTGGCCACAGGTACCGGTGTGTGTGACGTTGGCCACAGGTACCGGTGTGTGTGACGTTGGCCACAGGTACCGGTGTGTGTGACGTTGGCCACAGGTACCGGTGTGTGTGACGTTGGCCACAGGTACCGGTGTGTGTGACGTTGGCCACAGGTACCGGTGTGTGTGACGTTGGCCACAGGTACCGGTGTGTGTGTGTGTGTGTGTGACGTTGGCCACAGGTACCGGTGTGTGTGTGTGTGTGTGTGTGTGACGTTGGCCACAGGTACCGGTGTGTGTGTGTGTGTGTGTGTGTGTGTGAGACACGTTGGCCACAGGTACCGGTGTGTGTGTGTGTGTGTGTGTGACGTTGGCCACAGGTACCTGTGTGTGTGTGTGACGTTGGCCACAGGTACCTGTGTGTGTGTGTATGACGTTGGCCACAGGTACCTGTGTGTGTGTGTGTGTGACGTTGGCCACAGGTACCTGTGTGTGTGTGTGTGACGTTGGCCACAGGTACCGGTGTGTGTGTGTGTGTGACGTTGGCCACAGGTACCGGTGTGTGTGTGTGTGTGTGACGTTGGCCACAGGTACCGGTGTGTGTGTGTGTGTGACGTTGGCCACAGGTACCGGTGTGTGTGTGTGTGTGTGACGTTGGCCACAGGTACCGGTGTGTGTGTGTGTGTGACGTTGGCCACAGGTACCGGTGTGTGTGACGTTGGCCACAGGTACCGGTGTGTGTGACGTTGGCCACAGGTACCGGTGTGTGTGTGACGTTGGCCACAGGTACCTGTGTGTGTGTGTGTGTGTGAGACGTTGGCCACAGGTACCGGTGTGTGTGTGTGTGTGTGTGTGTGTGTGTGTGTGTGTGTGTGTGTGTGTGTGTGTGAGACACGTTGGCCACAGGTACCGGTGTGTGTGTGTGTGTGTGTGACGTTGGCCACAGGTACCGGTGTGTGTGTGTGTGTGTGACGTTGGCCACAGGTACCGGTGTGTGTGTGTGTGTGTGTGTGTGTGTGTGTGTGTGTGAGACGTTGGCCACAGGTACCGGTGTGTGTGACGTTGGCCACAGGTACCTGTGTGTGTGTGTGACGTTGGCCACAGGTACCTGTGTGTGTGTGTGACGTTGGCCACAGGTACCTGTGTGTGTGTGTGTGAGACACGTTGGCCACAGGTACCGGTGTGTGTGTGTGTGTGTGTGACGTTGGCCACAGGTACCGGTGTGTGTGTGTGTGTGTGACGTTGGCCACAGGTACCGGTGTGTGTGTGTGTGTGTGTGTGTGTGTGACGTTGGCCACAGGTACCGGTGTGTGTGACGTTGGCCACAGGTACCTGTGTGTGTGTGTGACGTTGGCCACAGGTACCTGTGTGTGTGTGTGTGTGTGACGTTGGCCACAGGTACCTGTGTGTGTGTGTGTGTGTGACGTTGGCCACAGGTACCTGTGTGTGTGTGTGTGACGTTGGCCACAGGTACCTGTGTGTGTGTGTGTGTGTGACGTTGGCCACAGGTACCTGTGTGTGTGTGTGTGTGTGACGTTGGCCACAGGTACCGGTGTGTGTGACGTTGGCCACAGGTACCGGTGTGTGTGTGTGTGACGTTGGCCACAGGTACCGGTGTGTGTGTGTGTGTGTGACGTTGGCCACAGGTACCGGTGTGTGTGTGTGTGTGTGACGTTGGCCACAGGTACCGGTGTGTGTGTGTGTGTGTGACGTTGGCCACAGGTACCGGTGTGTGTGTGTGTGTGACGTTGGCCACAGGTACCGGTGTGTGTGTGTGTGTGACGTTGGCCACAGGTACCGGTGTGTGTGTGTGTGTGTGACGTTGGCCACAGGTACCGGTGTGTGTGTGTGTGTGTGACGTTGGCCACAGGTACCGGTGTGTGTGTGTGTGACGTTGGCCACAGGTACGTGTGTGTGTGTGTGTGTGTGACGTTGGCCACAGGTACCGGTGTGTGTGTGTGTGTGTGTGTGACATTGGCCACAGGTACCGGTGTGTGTGTGTGTGTGTGTGTGTGTGTGTGTGTGTGTGTGACGTTGGCCACAGGTACCGGTGTGTGTGACGTTGGCCACAGGTACCGGTGTGTGTGTGTGTGTGTGTGTGACGTTGGCCACAGGTACCGGTGTGTGTGTGACGTTGGCCACAGGTACGTGTGTGTGTGTGTGTGTGTGTGGTGTGACGTTGGCCACAGGTACCGGTGTGTGTGTGACGTTGGCCACAGGTACCGGTGTGTGTGTGTGTGACGTTGGCCACAGGTACCGGTGTGTGTGTGTGTGTGTGACGTTGGCCACAGGTACCGGTGTGTGTGTGTGTGTGTGTGACGTTGGCCACAGGTACCGGTGTGTGTGTGTGTGTGTGTGACGTTGGCCACAGGTACCGGTGTGTGTGTGTGTGTGTGACGTTGGCCACAGGTACCGGTGTGTGTGTGTGTGTGTGTGACGTTGGCCACAGGTACCGGTGTGTGTGTGTGTGACGTTGGCCACAGGTACCGGTGTGTGTGTGTGTGTGTGTGTGACGTTGGCCACAGGTACCGGTGTGTGTGTGTGTGTGTGTGACGTTGGCCACAGGTACCGGTGTGTGTGTGTGTGTGTGTGTGTGTGACGTTGGCCACAGGTACCGGTGTGTGTGTGACGTTGGCCACAGGTACCGGTGTGTGTGTGTGTGTGACGTTGGCCACAGGTACCGGTGTGTGTGTGTGTGTGTGTGTGACGTTGGCCACAGGTACCGGTGTGTGTGACGTTGACCACAGGTACCGGTGTGTGTGTGTGTGTGTGACGTTGGCCACAGGTACCGGTGTGTGTGTGTGTGTGTGTGTGTGTGACGTTGGCCACAGGTACCGGTGTGTGTGACGTTGGCCACAGGTACCGTGTGTGTGTGTGTGTGTGTGAGATGTTGGCCACAGGTACCGGTGTGTGTGTTGTGTGGCTGATCACAGCAGGCCAGTGTGATACGATAGTAACTGTGTGTGTGTGTGTGTTGTAGGTGTGGGGCTGATCACAGCAGGCCAGTGTGATACTATAGTAGCTGGAGGGGTGGAATTTATGTCGGACGTTCCTATTCGTCACAGTAGGAAGATGAGGAAGACCATGTTGGCTCTGAACAGAGCGAAGACCCTCGGACAACGCCTCAGCCTTATAGGCTCTATCAGGATGGCTCATCTCACACCTGAGGTGTGTGTTATGTATATCACGTGTGTTTATAACTTCAGGAAATTAATTTGTGATTGTTTGTCGTATGTGGGTTTTATACAGTGCCTTCGGGAAGTATTCAGACCCCTTGCCTTTCTCCACATTTTGTTACGTTAAAGCATTATTCTAAAATGTATTAAATAAAAGTCCTCAGCGATCTACACACAATATCCCATAATGACATCACAATATCCCATAATGACATCACAATAGCCCATAATGACATCACAATAGCCCATAATGACATCACAATATCCCATAATGACATCACAATAGCCCATAATAACAGGGCGTGAACAGGTTTAGATATTTCAGTAAATCTTTTAAAAATAAAAAAACTGATCCTTATTTATGTAAGTATTCAGCCTGTTTGCTATGAGACTCGAGCTCCGGTGCATCCTGTTCCCATGATCATCCTTGAGATATTTCGACAACTAGATTGGAGTCCAACTGTGGTAAATTCAACTGATTTGGAAAAGCACACACCTGTCTATGTAAGGTCTCCCAGTTGACAGTGAATATCCGAGCAAAAACCAAGCCGTCAGGTCGAAGGAATTGTCCGTAGAGCTCCAAGACAGGGTTGTGTCGAGGCACGGGAAGGGTACAAAAAAATTCTGCTGCGTTGAAGTTCCCCAAGAACAGTGGCCTCCATTCTTTAATGGAAGAAATTTGGAATTACCAAGGCTCAGGGAGGTGACCAAGAACCCGATGGTCACTCTGACAGAGATCTAGATTTCCTCTGTAGAGATGGGAGAACCTTCCAGAAGGACAACCATCTCTGCAGCACTCCACCAATCAGGCCTTTATGGTAGAGTGGCCAGACGGAAGCCACTCCTCAGTAAAGGAACATGACAGTCCGCTAGGATCATGAAGACCAAGATTCTCTGGTCTGATGAAACTAAGATTGAACTCTGTGCTGAATGCCAAGCGTCACATCTGGAGAAAACCAGGAACCATCTCTACGGTGACGCATGGTGGTGGCAGCATCCTGCTGTGGGGATGTTTTTCAGCGGCAGGGACTGGGAGACTAGTCCGGATCGAGGGAAAGATGAACGGAGCGAAGTACAGAGCGATCCATGATCAAAATCTGCTCCAGAGGACCTCAGACTGGGGCGAAGGTTCACCTTCCAACAGGACAATGACCCTATGCACACAGCCAACAATGCAGGAGTGGCTTCGGGACTTGAGGCTGTAATCACTGCCAAAGGTGCTTCAACAAAGTACTGAGTAAAGGGTATGAATACTTATGTAAATGTGATATTTCAGTTTTGTACTTAAATAAATAAAAAAAATGAATTTAAGGCTGTAACTTAACAAAGTGAAGGCGTTTGAATACTTCCTGAAGGCACAAGTGTTTTTATATAATGTGTGTGTTTAGCTGCCTGCTGTAGCAGAGTTCTCCACAGCAGAGACGATGGGTCACAGTGCAGACCGTCTTGCTGCAGCGTTCGGAGTGACTCGGCTGGAGCAGGATGAGTTCGCTCTACGATCACACACACTAGCCAAACAGGCTCAGGATGCAGGACTCCTCAGTGACGTCATCAGCTTCAAGGTGCCAGGTAACCATGTTGACACATGGTGGTTTTAGGGTGTTGGAGAGACTAGTGACCAGAGGATTAGTTAGTCGAGTTTTAGACCAGTGACCAGCGGGTTAGTTAGTCCATCATGCCAGTGGTTACCAAATTGTTAAAATGCACATGGTACAATTTCTAAATTGTGTTGGGGTGTTTCCCAATGATGGAAGGGGAGACCTAAGTGAAAACGATTGGCAACCCCTGCATCAAACAGCATTCTATGACTGCGATGATCACAAATATTGGTGTGTGTGTGTGTGTGTGTGTAGGTCGTGACACGGTCGCCAAGGACAACGGGATCCGTCCATCTTCCATGGAACAGCTGGCCAAACTGAAACCTGCCTTTATCAAACCTCATGGCACTGTTACTGCTGCTAACTCTTCCTTTCTGGTACACACACACATGCGCGCGCACACACACACACAGAGAGAGCACTGTTACTCGACACCTCAAATGACTGAGTTTAAATTGTGTTCCTCAGACCGACGGTGCATCAGCTGTCCTCATCATGTCAGAAGAGAAAGCCCTGGCCATGGGATACAAGCCCAAAGCCTACCTCAGGTATTCTGTTATACTGTATTAGTGCTCTGTATTAGTATCTGCAGTGTAGTCGTGTGTTCATGTGTTGTATATCTGCTGTGTGTGTTCTGCAGAGACTTTGTGTTCGTGTCTCAGGACCCCAAAGACCAGCTGCTGCTTGGGTGAGTAACCCGGACATACAGTAGACCTGAACTTTTAACCCAGCTATAGTAGCTCTATGGTCTATATAACCTTAGAGGAGGATGAATAGGTCATGAGTTTGTTTCTCCTCTTTAGGCCAGCATATGGAACCCCGAAAGTTCTGGCACGTGCAGGGTTGACTATGGATGACATCGATGTCTTCGAGTTCCATGAGGCCTTTGCTGTGAGTTACTCTGTCGTGTATTCTACATGTTGTATCTCCTTTGTGGAGCTCAGTATAAGTTCTACACCCTTCCAGTTCCTCAGTGTCCACATCACTAAGGACTTGACATGGTCCCCACACACCAACTCAGTCATGAAGATGGCATGGCAGTGCCTCTTTTCCCTCAGGAGGTTAAAGATTTGGCCCTCAGATCCTCCAGCTACACCATCGAGAGCATCTTGACTGGCTGCATCACCCCTTGGTATGGCAACTGCACCGGTCCTGAATGGCAGGCACCTCAACCCTAGTGATGTACTGCCCTCTGTAGCGCCTTAAGGTCAGATGCCGAGAGTTGCCATACCAGGCGGTGATGCAACCGGTCAGGATGCTCTCGATGGTGCAGCTGTAGAAATTTGAGGATCTGGGGACCCATGCCAAATCTTTCCAGTCTCCTGAGGGGGAAAATATGTTACATATGCCTTCATGACTGTCTTGGTGTGTTTGGACCATGACAGTTCGTTGGTGACGTGTTAATGGGTGCCTGTTCGGCCCTCCTTTTCCTGAAGTCCATGATCAGCTTATTTTGACCAAGTACATCTTAATGGTACCAGAACTATCTGTACTGACCCTACACCCACACACTGCACTTTATATACACACTCAAACACACTACTTTCTATACACACAAACCCTCACACATTCTCACACACGTGTGTATGTGACCAGTACAATTTGATTTGACACACACTTTCACACTAATCATACGAACTTCTTTATTTGACTCTTATCTATCCTGATGCCTGGTCACTTTACCTTGCCTTCATGTACATATCTACCTCTAATACCTTATTATTATCTATCCTGATGCCTGGTCACTTTACCCTGCCTTCATGTACATATACCTTATTATTATCTATCCTGATGCCTGGTCACTTTACCCTGCCTTCATGTACATATCTACCTCTAATACCTTATTATTATCTATCCTGATGCCTGGTCACTTTACCCTGCCTTCATGTACATATCTACCTCTAATACCTTATTATTATCTATCCTGATGCCTGGTCACTTTACCCTGCCTTCATGTACATATCTACCTCAAATACCTTATTATTATCTATCCTGATGCCACTTTACCCTGCCTTCATGTACATATACCTTATTATTATCTATCCTGATGCCACTTTACCCTGCCTTCATGTACATATACCTTATTATTATCTATCCTGATGCCTGGTCACTTTACCCTGCCTTCATGTACATATACCTTATTATTATCTATCCTGATGCCACTTTACCCTGCCTTCATGTACATATACCTTATTATTATCTATCCTGATGCCTGGTCACTTTACCCTGCCTTCATGTACATATCTACCTCTAATACCTTATTATTATTATCTATCCAGATGCCTGGTCACTTTACCCTGCCTTCATGTACATATCTACCTCAAATACCTTGTTATTATCTATCCTGATGCCACTTTACCCTGCCTTCATGTACATATCTACCTCAAATACCTTATTATTATTATCTATCCTGATGCCTGGTCACTTTACCCTGCCTTCATGTACATATCTACCTCAAATACCTTATTATTATCTATCCTGATGCCTAGTCACTTTACCCTGCCTTCATGTACATATCTACCTCTAATACCTTATTATTATTATCTATCCTGATGCCTAGTCACTTTACCCTGCCTTCATGTACATATCTACCTCTAATACCTTATTATTATTATTATCTATCCTGATGCCTGGTCACTTTACCCTGCCTTCATGTACATATCTACCTCAAATACCTTATTATTATCTATCCTGATGCCTAGTCACTTTACCCTGCCTTCATGTACATATCTACCTCAAATACCTTATTATTATCTATCCTGATGCCTGGTCACTTTACCCTGCCTTCATGTACATATCTACCTCAAATACCTTATTATTATCTATCCTGATGCCTAGTCACTTTACCTTGCCTTCATGTACATATCTACCTCAAATACCTTATTATTATCTATCCTGATGCCTGGTCACTTTACCCTGCCTTCATGTACATATCTACCTCAAATACCTTCATTATTATCTATCCTGATGCCTAGTCACTTTACCTTGCCTTCATGTACATATCTACCTCAAATACCTTATTATTATCTATCCTGATGCCTGGTCACTTTACATTGCCTTCATGTACATATCTACCTCTAATACCTTATTATTATCTATCCTGATGCCTGGTCACTTTACCCTGCCTTCATGTACATATCTACCTCAAATACCTTATTATTATCTATCCTGATGTCTAGTCTCTTTACCTTGCCTTCATGTACATATCTACCTCAAATACCTTATTATTATCTATCCTGATGCCTAGTCACTTTACCCTGCCTTCATGTACATATCTACCTCTAATACCTTATTATTATCTATCCTGATGCCTAGTCACTTTACCTTGCCTTCATGTACATATCTACCTCTAATACCTTATTATTATCTATCCTGATGCCTAGTCACTTTACCTTGCCTTCATGTACATATCTACCTCAAATACCTTATTATTATCTATCCTGATGCCTAGTCACTTTACCTTGCCTTCATGTACATATCTACCTCAAATACCTTATTATTATCTATCCAGATGCCTAGTCACTTTACCCTGCCTTCATGTACATATCTACCTCTAATACCTTATTATTATCTATCCTGATGTCTAGTCACTTTACCCTGCCTTCATGTACATATCTACCTCAAATACCTTATTATTATTATCTATCCTGATGCCTGGTCACTTTACCCTGCCTTCATGTACATATCTACCTCAAATACCTTGTTATTATCTATCCTGATGCCTGGTCACTTTACCCTGCCTTCATGTACATATCTACCTCTAATACCTTATTATGAGGAGTGTGCAAAGCTGTCATCAAGGCAAAGGGTGGCTACTTTAAAGAATCTCAAATATAAAATATATTTGAATTTAACACTTTTTGGTTACTACATGATTCCATTGTTATTTTCTACTATGTAGAAAATGGTAAATAATTGAAGGTGTTCTGAAACGTTTGACTCAATTCACAGTGATCTGGTACTCCCTGTATATGCAGTTGAATTCGGAAGTTTACATACACTTATGTTGGAGTCATTAACTCGTTTTTCAACCACTCCACAAATTTCTTGTTAACAAACTATAGCTTTGGCATGTCGATTAGGACACCTACTTTGTGCATGACACAAGTCATTTTTCCAACTTTTTTACAGTGAATTGTATCTATCACAATTCGTGGGTCAGACGTTTACATACACTAAGTTGACTGTGCCTTTTTTAAACCGTTTGGGAAATTCCAGAAAATGATGTCATGGAAGCTTCTGGTAGGCTAATTGACATCATTTGAGTCAATTGGAGGTGTACCTGTGGATATATTTCAAGGCCTACCTACAAACTCAGTGCCTCTTTGCTTGACATCATGGGAAAATCAAAGGAAATCAGCCAAGACTTCAGAAAAACAATTGTAGACCTTCACAAGTCTGTTTCATCCCTGGGAGCAATTTCTAAACACCTGAAGGTACCACGTTCATCTGTACAAACAATAGCACGCAAGTATAAACACTATGGGTCCACGCAGCTGTCATACCGCTCAGGAAGGAGATGCATTCTGTCTTCTAGAAATTAACGTACTTTGGTGTGAAACGTGCAAACCAATCCCAGAACGACAGCAAAGGACCTTCTGAAGATGCTGGAGGAAACATGTACAAAAGTATCTATACCCACAGTAAAATGAGTCCTATATCGACAACCTGAAAGGCCGCTCAGCAAGGAAGAATCCACTGCTCAAACTGCCATAAAGCCACACTACGCGTTACAACTGCACATGGGACAAGGATCGTACTTTTTGGAGAAATGTCCTCTGGTTTGATGAACCAAAAATAGAACTGTTTGGCCATAATGACCATCGTTATGTTTGGAGGAAAAAGGGGGAGGCTTGCAAGCCAAAGAACACCATCCCAGGCATGAAGCATGGGGGGTGGCAGCATCATGTTGTGGGGGTGCTTTGCTGCAGGAGGGACTGGTGCACTTCACAAAATACAAATAGATGGCAGGTAGGAAAATGATGTGGATATATTGAAGCAACATCTCAAGACATCAGTCAGGAAGTTAAAGCTTGGTCGCAAATGGGTCTTCCAAATGGACAATGACCCCAAGCATACTTCCAAAGTTGTGGCAAAATGGCTTAAGGACACAAGTCAAGGTATTGGAGTGGCCATCACAAAGCCCTGCCCTCAATCCTATAGATTTTTTTTTTTAGCAGAACTGAAAAAGCTTGTGTGAGCAAGAAGGCCTTCAAACCTGACTCTGTTACACCAGCTCTGTCAGGAGGAATGGGCCAAAATTCACCCAACTTATTGTGGGAAGCTTGTGGAAGGCTACCCAAAATATTTGACCCAACTTAAACAATTTAAAGGCAATGCTACCAAATACTAATTGAGTGTATGTAAACTTCTGACCCACTGGGAATGTGATGAAAAAAATGAAAGCTGTAATAAATAATTCTCTCTACTATTATTCTGACATTTCACATTCTTAAAATAAAGTGGTGATCCTAACTGACCTAAGACAGGGAATTTTTACTAGGATTAAATGTCAGGAATTGTGAAACTGAGTTTAAATGTATTTGGCTAAGGTGTATGAAAACTTCTGACTTTAACTGTAGCTCCATTCTTGTGTATTCTATATTATATATTATTGTTGAACTCTGCATCTAAAAGTTTAAGCATTTTTCTGTCAGTTGTATTCGGGGTGTGTGTGTGATAAATGAAATTGGATTCAGATGTTTAGTTTTGACAACGTACTGGTTGTGTGATATTAAGGAAGAGTTCACTGCTCTGTTCTATAACATGACTCAATGTTTCCCCTCTCTATAGTAACACCGCTGTGTGTTTTTTTTTTAACAGGGCCAGATCATGGCTAACCTGAAAGCGTTGGATTCAGACTGGTTTGCACAGACCTACATGGGACGGAAGGTTAAGGTAAAATATTAACTATATAAACTCAGCAAAAAAAAGAAACATCCCTCTTTCAAAGATAATTTGTAGAAATCCAAATCACTTTATAGATCTTCATTGTAAAGGGTTTAAACACTGTTTCCCATGCTTGTTCAATGAACCATAAACAATTAATGAACATGCACCTGTGGAACGGTCGTTAAGACACTAACAGCTTAGACAGTTGGCAATTAAGGTCACAGTTATGAAACCTTAGGACACTAAAGAGGCCTTTCTACTGACTCTGGAAAAGCACAAAGAAAGATACCCAGGGTCCCTACTCATGTGCGTGAATGTGCCTTAGGGATGCTGGAAGGAGGCATGAGGACTACAGATGTGACCAGGTCAATAAACTCTAATGTCCGTACTGAGACACCTAAGACAGTGCTACGGGGAGACAGGACAGACAGCTGGTCATCCTCGCAGTGGCAGACCAAGTGTAACAACACCTGCACAGGATCGGTACATCCAAACATCACACCTGCGGGACAGGTACAGGATGGCAACAACAACTGCCTGAGTTACACCAGGAACACACAATCCCTCCATCAGTGCTCAGACTGTCTGCAACTGGCTGAGAGAGGATGGACTGAGGGCTTGTAGGCCAGTTGTTATACAGGTCCTCACTAGACAACACCAGCAACAATGTCACCTATGGGCACAAACCCACCGTTGCTGGACCAGACAGGACTGGCAAAAAGTGCTCTTCACTGACGAGTCGTGGTTTTGTCTCACCAGGGGTGATGGTCGGATTTGCGTTTATCGTCGAAGTAATGAGCGTTACACCGAGGCCTGTAATCTGGAGCAGGATCGATTTGGAGGTGGAGGATCCATCATGGTCTGGTGAGGTGTGTCACAGCATCATCGGACTGAGCTTGTTGTCATTGCAGGCAATCTCAACGCTGTGCGTTACAGGGAAGACTAACCTCCTCCCTCGTGGTTCCCTTCCTGCAGGCTCATCCTGACATGACCCTCCAGCATGACAATGCCACCAGCCATACTGCTCATTCTGTGTGTGATTTCCTGCAAGACAAGAATGTCAGTGTTCTGCCATGTTCAGCGAAGAGCCCGGATCTCAATCCCATTGAGCACGTCTGGACCTGTTGGATCGGAGGGTGAGGGCTAGGGCCATTCCCACCAGAAATGTCCGGGAACTTGCAGGTGCCTTGATGGAAGAGTGGGGTAACATCTCACCGCAAGAACTGGCAAATCTGGTGCAGTCCATGAGGAGGAGATGCACTGCAGTACTTAATGCAGCTGGTGGCCACACCAGATACTGACTGTTACTTTTGATTTTGACCCCCCCCCTTTGTTCAGGGAAACATTATTCCATTTCTG
This sequence comes from Oncorhynchus kisutch, assembly GCF_002021735.2. NCBI lineage: Eukaryota > Metazoa > Chordata > Actinopteri > Salmoniformes > Salmonidae > Oncorhynchus > Oncorhynchus kisutch. The sequence continues at coordinate 47,229,610 of NC_034194.2, forward strand.
TTAGTCACACGTCTGTGGAACTTGTTCATACATCTTGTCTTGTTCGTACAAATATTTCTCTGCCTCATCCACGTTCTGTTTACAACAAACAGTGAGGTTTTCCCCATTCCTAATCTCTGTCAACCCACAGCTAAAGTCTTGTGTAATTGGTCAAATACTCAATTTAAGTTCAGGGTACATGGGTGTTAGACTTTCCGGAAGATCTGCTTTATAGTCCTGAAAGTAGCACTCAAAAGCCCAAGCCATCCTGATAATCACGTACTACATATGTGCAGCACGGCATTGCTTTCTCTCTGCTGTGTTTTCATCTTGCTAGCTGTCACTCAAATGGCAGGCGGCTGAAGCTCATTGGCTGGAACTCTAATTGCTAAGGGGTAGTAGGCTCACATGGGGAAAATGTAGGAAAAATTGTGCTGCACAGCTTCAAGAAGTTGATCAAAAAATAGTTTAGTTTGAAACCAATTGAGGTAAGACATTAATTTTGCTCATATATTATGCATGATGACACATCCAGCCCAAAGCGGGAGGGTTAAAAGATGCGTAGTTGCCAAAGTTCCAGAGTATGTCTTTAAGAGAAGAGATCGTAACTGGAACAAAGAGCTCCTTCCCCTAACTCTGCTGCCTCTTTAGGTGGGGGCCCCTGCCATGGAGAAGTTTAACCTGTGGGGGGGCAGTCTGTCTCTTGGTCATCCGTTTGGAGCCACCGGCTGCCGTCTGGTAACCACGGTAGCACACCGCTTGCTGAAGGAGGGGGGCCAGTATGGACTGGTGGCTGCATGCGCTGCGGGAGGACAGGTAACACACTACACCAACACTTCCAGTTATTTCAATGTAATGGACAGAAAAGTAATCTTACCTGTGTGTGTTTCAGGGCCATGCGATGGTGATCGAAGCATACCCCCAGTAGAACAGGATTCTGGGAGGACTGAGATGATGCAGGAGAAGACTGTGTACGCATATACACAGAGTGGAGTAACACCCACATTATCAGACTGTACATACTAACACCACTTTGCCTGGTTGGGTTAGGGCATGTGTTTGTGTGGAGGAGAGGGTGTAAATTATAGCAGAGTTTTAGGTTGCCTTGCTGTTAGGGTGCAACGCTGCAGTAGCATTCACACAGACCTTAACAGGTGGGCCTTTCTCTATAGTCTGTGGCCTCCTCATTTCCTCTCATGAAAGGAAATTCTTAGTCGGTAGTTGTCTACCGTGATGCCATCAGCTGTGTTCTTATCAGGGCAGATGGAGGAGAAGCCATTAGACTCTTGAGATGCACCCTGATCCGATCATTCAGATCAATATGATGTTTATACTCTGCCTTTTTGTTTTCTTACTACAATGATTTAATTAAAAATAGAACTAGCCTACAGCTTCCCATAGAGTTGTAATTTATTTTCTGTTTCTAAAATTGTAACCTTCATTACCATGAAAAAGTTTGAAATCTAAAACATTTTCTTCATAGAAACTTGTTGTGCTGTAACTAGCCTAAAGCTACTGTTATGTGGTATGGTTAGCAGCTGGCTGTGTTGATCACACCTGTAGAATGGAGGAATGGTATCCACACATCTCCTATGCAACATAGGCATCATGAGCTCTCCTTTTCTAAATCCGATCACGCCTCCATTCTGCTCCTCCCACCTCTAGGCAGAAACTTTAAACAGGAAGCCCCTGTGGAATGGACTGTCCAACGTTGGTCTGACCAATCAGCTATGCTTCAAGTAACTGATCTCTGAAAGATTCTAAAATGCGGCCAATTATTTCGGCCCTGTAACATCTCTGATCCACGGCTGTGTGAAATTCAGCAGGCTACTGGCGTTAGACGACTTTAGTTTTTATAGTCAACTTTGACAGCTTTTGGAAACTGAAAATGCTCTACAGGAATGAAGGAGTCCATCCAAATCATCTTGGCTCCTGGACTCTGTCCGTTTAAAGTTGTCTCAACGCAGCCTTGAAATTATCAGTGACCCAAGCCCGGCTCAGATAATCCCTACCGTTGTGTCGCTGAGTTGTCGTAGTGCTGCAGCAAATGTAAACTGAACAAAAATGTAAACGCATCAGCTGAAGTAAAAGATCCCATAAATGTTCCATGCACACAAGAAGGTTCTCTGAAATGTTGTCCACAGGTGCATGTTCACTAACATCCCTGTTAGTGAGCATTTCACCTTTTGACAAGATAATTCATCAATTTCAGGCATATCATAGCACTTTATTTTTAAAGTCCACATTTAAAACACAATGATGTTAAGTTGAGGGTGCATGCAATTGGTATGCTGACTGCAGGAATGTCCACCAGATCTGTTGCCAGAGAACTCAATGGTCCTTTCTCTACCATAAGCTGCCTCCAACATTGTTTTAGACAATTTGGCAGTGTCTCCAACCTGCCTCACCACCGCAGATCATGTGTAACCAGGCCAGCCCAGGACCTTCACACTGCTGAGTTTATAATCTATAGACCTGAGGCATTGAGGTCCTCCATCCCCCCCCCCCCCCCCACTCATTCAAATGTCGGAACTGGCTTCTGCCGTCTGACCCCTCTGCTGTCTGACTCCACCCCCAGCCTGGCCGACTATAGAGGTTTGAAGGTTTGTACCTTTTTATGTAGGAAGCTAATGATCCATGTATGACATTCCTGTGTAAACCAACAATTCTATGGTAATACAGTATGTTCTCTATAGTTATGTACTTGGAAATGTATCAATTGACCAGTTTGGCCACTTGGGCACATTTGTTCAAACTCCTGATGGACGACTGGGAGACTTGATACATTCAAGAATGAGAGCTCTACATAGTATCTTGTATGTGACATTTTGCACACATTGCTTCCCTCTTGTGGACATCTAAATTACACCCAGCATCCTAGGTCATTGGCCCCTTTCTGCATTCCAATGATGCACACAAAAAACTAAATGTTGACGTTAATGTGTTTTATTCTCCTACTTTATTTTCACCTTTCTACAAACTTCAGTGTTTCCTTCTAAAATAGTTTCAAGAATATGCATATCCTTGCTACAGGCAGTTAGATTTGGGTAATTTTGCCCGAAAAGTGAGATGAAGAGTCCGATATATAAAACGTATGTTTGTTTTTATAAATATATATATTCATTCAGACCCTTTGCTATGAGACTTGAAAATGATCTCAGGTGCATCCTGTTTCCATTGATCATCCTTGAGATGTTTCTGCAATTAATAGTAGTACACCTGTGGTAAATTCAATTGATTGGACATAATTTGGAAAGGCACACATCAGTCTATATAAGGTCCCACAGTTGACTGCATGTCAGAGCAAAAATTCTTAGCACCACCAAGACTCTTCCTAGAGCTGGCCGCTCTACCAAACTGAAAACCTGAACGACAGCGAGTCAGCCTGAATATTTGTGTTCCAAGCTTTTTGTCAAATGGTGTTCTTGAGGTGGAGCTGATAGATCAGGGTTGAACCAGGGGCTGAAACTGTTAGCAATGGGGTGGCATGTAGCCTAGTGGTTAGTGTTGGGCCAGTAACTGAAAGGTAATCAAATCCCCCCAGCTGACAAGGTACAAATCTGTCCCTCTGCCCCTGAACAGGCAGTTAACCCACTGTTTCTAGGTCATCATTGTAAATCAGAATTGGATCTGAACTGACTTGCCGTTTTCGATCAAGCTGATTCTATGCCAATTTCAGGAGGCTGGGTCATAAGGGCTTGTTCATTGAAGCTTAAAGCAGAGGACAGGGAGAGCTCTGCTGATTTATGACATCAATGTGCAGCCGATGGCAACCAGATCATGTGGTACAGCAATTTCATCAGGTAACATGAATGCAAAGCCGGCGAGAGGTGTTTTAGAATCGTATGGGAGGCCAAGATTCTGTGTAAACATTCTGTCCCAAGGTCAGGTAAATGAGCAAGGTCACAATCAACAAAGCACGCAGGAGTCATGGAACTAATAACAAAGAAAAAAGTGAAATGTCTTGGGGCTAGCCATTGTAAGTTCAAAGAGTCACTCGCCCTAACAGAATACGGTGAGAGTCTATAAGTCCACTTTTAAAGCCTGAAAATAAATACAGTAAATAAAAGTCCTAGTTAGTTTCTGACTTCACACAATAAGATTCACAAGGTAATTCGTCTACATAAAAAATCAGATCAGTCCAAAGTCTGCGGTGCTGTGATGGAGGCAAGTGAAAGCAGTTCATGAAGTGTCATTTAAGTCCCCTAGTCTAACTCACGTAACCTCCCCTCAGGTGTTTCTCTGAGTATGAAGACTTTAGCGTCATATCCTCCTACACTCTGACTCCTTCCAGATATCAAGATGATGAAGATGGCACCGTACTGGAAGCTCGGACCCGACTTTGCTATTTTGTGATTACTGTGTTTATTTTTTACTGTTTTCACAATGGATCCACTATTATTTCTTGAACATCAGATCAGCAGTTTCTTAGCCCAACTCGGGCTTCTACTTAAACGTATCTGCCCTGGGCTCTCTGTAATTCCAACCCAATTCTCAGGCCAAGAGGAAATGCCGGTGTTACCGAGTGGGGATCCTGGTGAGATTAAGGTGAAGGGAAACCTGCCACCTCGCCCCTCCATTCTACTGGCTAATGTACAGTCACTAGATAATAAGATGCAGGACCTCTGATTGTCCCATTCTACTCACTAATGTACCGTCACTAGATAATATATATTTATTTTATTTTACCTTTATTTATACAGGTTTCTCTCATTGAGATAACATCTCTTTTCCAAGAGAGACCTGGTCCAATAGCAGCAGGGGGAACAACGTTTCAGACAAAACAACTTACATACACTAGCACAACATTAAACACACATACAGTACAACAATTACATATTATATTAAAAACACAAACGTCTTGACTAAAAACAGCTGGCCTAAAAACATTTACACTCTTCTATGATATATACTGTACATCGATCAAGTGATTCAACTCCACCAACGAAACTAGATCATCACATTATAACGTTCAGGAGAGAATTCCAGGACCACGGTGCTAAGTAATTGATATTTATTTACTGACCTGACTAAAAAAGAACTGAGATAAAATAGCATTTTACCCAATATGGCCTTATAATTCAATGTATACCAGTGTTTAAGCCTACGCAAGATCAATGACGAACCAGCCAACAGCGCTGTAGAGATGACAATGATGTGTTAGACATTTCTGATTTGTAATGAACTTGAGGGCTGCGTGATACACTGAATCCAGTGCTCTCAGGGTAGTGGCTGAGGCCTGCATATATATAACATCACTACAATCTAAAACTGACAGTAATGTACATCATACCAGCTCCTTCCTGGCCTCAAAAGAAAAACAAGCCGGTAATGAAATCCTGTTTTCAGCTTCCTTATCAAGTTCTCTACATGCAGTGAAGCTCAGCATATCATCAACCCACACACCCAAATATTTGTACACTTTAACTTGCTTTATAGTATGTCCAGCCAATGTAGCAATGACATGATTTGTAACATGCCTGGCATTTGAAAATACCATGCATTTTCTTTTACCCAAATTTAGAATCAGCTTTAAATCATACAGATTCTGTTCTATGGTGTTATGGTCTATGGTGCTCTTTGGGCATTTTCAAAAGATAAAGATAAACTACTACCACTTGAATAAAGAACAGTATCATCTGCATAAAAATGAACACCTGCTGTTTCAATAAGATCCCCAATGTTGTTGATATACAAAATGAACAACAGTGGGCCCAAAATAGAACCTTGCGGAACACCTGAGCACACCTCTATGGACTCAGATTTACAACCATCCGCCATTACACATTGTGTACGATTTGATAGGTAATTTGTAAACCAAGCATGGTCAGTAATTCCACAACATTTTAACCTTTGCACCAACACAGCATGGTCCACGGTGTCAAAAGCCTTTGACAAATCAATAAAAACAGACACACAGTGTAACTTCTTATCAAGAGCACAGTGGATGTAATTTAAAACCTTCAATGTTGCTGAAACAGTGCTGTGGCCAGACCTAAAACGTGATTGCATTCCATTTAAGATGCTGTTTTCTTGGAAGTAGGTCTTTAGCTGCCTACTAACTAAGGACTCCAGTTCCTTTGACAGTACAGACCATTTTGATATGGGTCAATAGTTGTCGAGTAGCGAAGGATCTCCACCTTTCAGGAGAGGCAGTACAAAAGCAGATTTCTATAAAAAGCAGACTTCTATCACATCAAGCGCAAGGTCAAAAATACATGGGGGGGAGCAATGATGTCTGCAGCTAGGTGTAGGAGGTGGGGGTCTAGTTCATCAGGGCCAGGTGATTTTTAAAAATCAATTTCTTTCAGGGCTTTACACACTTCTGAAACAGAGAAGGATGAGAAGGAGAACCTGGTGAAGGAGTGCACAGGGGTGTCAGGTAAATTTATAGGGGGATCAATTATATCTTTGACCTTTTCAAAGGAACTGCTTGCATCTAAAACATGCTGATTCTTTCAAAATGGAGGTTCTCTCAGTTACAATCTGTGTATCGACCAACAATTGTTTGGGAAGCTGTGTATCATTTCTGCACTCCAAACCCTTCACTACTTTCCAAAATTTGGATGGATTATTTCAATTTTGTGAAGTAGAATTCAGGTAGTGGTCTGCTTTCAATTTACGGATCATAGCCACACCCATATTTCAAAGACATTTAAAAGCCATCCAATAATCTGCCAAACCAGTCCCTCTTGCTTTAGCCCACATAGCATTTCGTTCCTTTAGTTCCTTAGTAAACCAAAGGTTCTCTCTGCCCTTAATCCTGAACTTATTTAAAGGGATCTATTGCATGCATCCTGGAATGCGTTGTGGAAGTAATTTTATTTTTTATTTCACCTTTATTTAACCAGGTAGGCTAGTTGAGAACACCTTTATTTAACCAGGTAGGTTAGTTGAGAACACCTTTATTTAACCAGGTAGACTAGTTGAGAACACCTTTATTTAACCAGGTAGGCTAGTTGAGAACACCTTTATTTAACCAGGTAGGCTAGTTGAGAACACCTTTATTTAACCAGGTAGACTAGTTGAGAACACCTTTATTTAACCAGGTAGGCTAGTTGAGAACACCTTTATTTAACCAGGTAGGCTAGTTGAGAACACCTTTATTTAACCAGGTAGGCTAGTTGAGAACACCTTTATTTAACCAGGTAGGCTAGTTGAGAACAAGTTCTCATTTGCAACTGCGACCTGGCCAAGATAAAGCATAGCAGTGTGAACAGACAACAAAGAGTTACACATGGAGTAAACAATTAACAAGTCAATAACACAGTAGAAACCAAAGGGGGAGTCTATATACAATGTGTGCAAAAGGCATGAGGAGGTAGGCAAATAATTACAATTTTGCAGATTAACACTGGAGTGATGAATGATCAGATGGTCATGTACAGGTAGAGATATTGGTGTGCAAAAGAGCAGAAAAGTAAATAAATAAAAACAGTATGGGGATGAGGTAGGTGAGAGCTGCAGCGATCGGTTAGCCGCTCAGATAGCTGATGTTTGAAGTTGGTGAGGGAGATAAAAGTCTCCAACTTCAGCGATTTTTGCAATTCGTTCCAGTCACAGGCAGCAGAGTACTGGAACGAAAGGCGGCCAAATGAGGTGTTGGCTTTAGGGATGATCAGTGAGATACACCTGCTGGAGCGCGTGCTACGGATGGGTGTTGCCATCGTGACCAGTGAGCTGAGATAAGGCGGAGCTTTACCTAGCATGGACTTGTAGATGACCTGGAGCCAGTGGGTCTGGCGACGAATATGTAGCGAGGGCCAGCCGACTAGAGCATACAAGTCGCAGTGGTGGGTGGTATAAGGTGCTTTAGTGACAAAACGGATGGCACTGTGATAGACTGCATCCAGTTTGCTGAGTAGAGTGTTGGAAGCCATTTTGTAGATGACATCGCCGAAGTAGAGGATCGGTAGGATAGTCAGTTTTACTAGGGTAAGCTTGGCGGCGTGAGTGAAGGAGGCTTTGTTGCGGAATAAAAAGCCGACTCTTGATTTGATTTTCGATTGGAGATGTTTGATATGAGTCTGGAAGGAGAGTTTGCAGTCTAGCCAGACACCTAGGTACTTATAGACGTCCACATATTCTAGGTCGGAACCATCCAGGGTGGTGATGCTAGTCGGGTATGCGGGTGCAGGCAGCGACCGGTTGAAAAGCATGCATTTGGTTTTACTAGCGTTTAAGAGCAGTTGGAGGCCACGGAAGGAGTGTTGTATGGCATTGAAGCTTGTTTGGAGGTTAGATAGCACAGTGTCCAAAGACGGGCCGAAGGTATATAGAATGGTGTCGTCTGCGTAGAGGTGGATCAGGGAATCGCCCGCAGCAAGAGCAACATCATTGATATACACAGAGAAAAGAGTCGGCCCGAGAATTGAACCCTGTGGCACCCCCATAGAGACTGCCAGAGGACCAGACAGCATGCCCTCCGATTTGACGCACTGAACTCTGCCTGCAAAGTAATTGGTGAACCAGGCAAGGCAGTCATCCGAAAAACCGAGGCTCCTGAGTCTGCCGATAAGAATATGGTGATTGACAGAGTCGAAAGCCTTGGCAAGGTCGATGAAGACGGCTGCACAGTACTGTCTTTTATCGATGGCGGTTATGATATCGTTGAGTACCTTGAGTGTGGCTGAGGTGCACCCGTGACCGGCTCGGAAACCAGATTGCACAGCGGAGAAGGTGCGGTGGGATTCGAGATGGTCAGTGACCTGTTTGTTGACTTGGCTTTCGAAGACCTTAGATAGGCAGGGCAGGATGGATATAGGTCTGTAACAGTTTGGGTCCAGGGTGTCTCCCCCATTGAAGAGGGGGATGACTGCAGCAGTTTTCCAATCCTTGGGGATCTCAGACGATATGAAAGAGAGGTTGAACAGGCTGGTAATAGGGGTTGCGACAATGGTGGCAGATAGTTTCAGAAATAGAGGGTCCAGATTGTCAAGCCCAGCTGATTTGTACGGGTCCAGGTTTTGCAGCTCTTTCAGAACATCTGCTATCTGGATTTGGTTAAAGGAGAACCTGGAGAGGCTTGGGCGAGGAGCTGCGGGGGGGCGGAGCTGTTGGCCGAGGTTGAAGTAGCCAGGCGGAAGGCATGGCCAGCCGTTGAGAAATGCTTATTGAAGTTTTCGATAATCATGGATTTATCAGTGGTGACCGTGTTACCTAGCCTCAGTGCAGTGGGCAGCTGGGAGGAGGTGCTCTTGTTCTCCATGGACTTCACGGTGTCCCAGAACTTTTTGGAGTTGGAGCTACAGGATGCAAACTTCTGCCTGAAGAAGCTGGCCTTAGCTTTCCTGACTGACTGCGTGTATTGGTTCCGGGCTTCCCTGAACAGTTGCATATCACGGGGACTATTCGATGCTATATCAGTCCGCCACAGGATGTTTTTGTGCTGGTCGAGGGCAGTCAGGTCTGGGGTGAACCAAGGGCTGTATCTGTTCTTAGTTCTGCATTTTTTGAACGGAGCATGCTTATCTAAAATGGTGAGGAAGTTACTTTTAAAGAATGACCAGGCATCCTCAACTGACGGGATGAGGTCGATGTCCTTCCAGGATACCCGGGCCAGGTCGATTAGAAAGGCCTGCTCACAGAAGTGTTTTAGGGAGCGTTTGACAGTGATGAGGGGTGGTCGTTTGACTGCGGCTCCGTAGCGGATACAGGCAATGAGGCAGTGATCGCTGAGATCCTGGTTGAAGACAGCGGAGGTGTATTTGGAGGGCCAGTTGGTCAGGATGACGTCTATGAGGGTGCCCTTGTTTACAGAGTTAGGGTTGTACCTGGTGGGTTCCTTGATGATTTGTGTGAGATTGAGGGCATCTAGCTTAGATTGTAGGACTGGCGAGGTGTTAAGCATATCCCAGTTTAGGTCACCTAACAGAACAAACTCTGAAGCTAGATGGGGGGCGATCAATTCACAAATGGTGTCCAGGGCACAGCTGGGAGCTGAGGGGGGTCGGTAGCAGGCGGCAACCGTGAGAGACTTATTTCTGGAGAGAGTAATTTTCAAAATTAGTAGTTCGAACTGTTTGGGTATGGACCTGGAAAGTATGACATTACTTTGCAGGCTATCTCTGCAGTAAACTGCAACTCCGCCTCCTTTGGCAGTTCTATCTTGACGGAAGATGTTATAGTTGGGTATGGAAATCTCTGAATTGTTGGTGGCCTTCCTGAGCCAGGATTCAGACACAGCAAGGACATCAGGGTTAGCAGAGTGTGCTAAAGCAGTGAGTAAAACAAACTTAGGGAGGAGGCTTCTGATGTTGACATGCATGAAACCAAGGCTTTTTCGATCACAGAAGTCAACAAATGAGGGTGCCTGGGGACATGCAGGGCCTGGGTTTACCTCCACATCACCCGCGGAACAGAGAAGGAGTAGTATGAGGGTGCGGCTGAAGGCTATCAAAACTGGTCGCCTAGAGCGTTGGGGACAGAGAATAAGAGGAGCAGGTTTCTGGGCATGGTAGAATGTATTCAGGGCATAATGCGCAGACAGGGGTATGGTGGGGTGCGGGTACAGCGGAGGTAAGCCCAGGCACTGGGTGATGATGAGGGAGGTTGTATCTCTGGACATGCTGGTAGTAATGGGTGAGGTCACCGCATGTGTGGGAGGTGGGACAAAGGAGTTATCAGGGGCGTGAAGAGTGGAACTAGGGGCTCCATTGTGAACTAAAACAATGATAACTAACCTGAACAACAGTATACAAGGCATATTGACATTTGAGAGAGACATACAGCGAGGCATACAGTAATCACAGGTGTTGAATTGGGAAAGCTAGCTAAAACAGTAGGTGAGACAACAGCTAATCAGCTAGCACAACAACAGCAGGTAAAATGGCGTAGACTAGGCAACGGGGCCAACAGATAGAACAAACAAGCAGAATGGAGTACCGTGATTAATGGACAGTCCAGCGTGCATCAGCTATGTAGCCAAGAGATCAGTGTCCAGGGGGCAGCGGTGGATGGGGCAGGGAAGCTGGCCTGGCGAGTGTTATCCAGGTTAAAAAAAACTAACAATGACTAAATAGCTTGTAGCTAGTTAGCTGGTTAGCTTCTGGAGGTTCTTGAGTGTGTTCTAAAAATAAAAAATAAAAATAATAGCGATTCCGTATCACATTGGGTGAGGCAGGTTTCCGGAAGGTATAAACAAATTAAAAGTCAAAAGAGATAGAAAGTAAATATGGGTCCGGTGAGCGTTTGAGTCGCGGCGATTCAGGCGGTTAGCAGGCCTGTGCTAACAAGCTAACAGTTTGTAGGCCAGGGCTAGACAAGGTAGCAGTTAGCGGGCCGGAGCTGGACAAGCTAGCAGTTAGCAGGCTGAATTAGCAAGCAGGGAGATAGCGAGGGATAGAGAGTTAGCCTTTGGGGGACGTCGCGATGGGTTGAGTCTGTTTATTCCTCTTCATGCGATGACATCGGTAGACCGGTCGTGGGCCCGGGTATTGTAGCTCAGGAGTAGCACAGGTGCTACGGCCGGGCTAGCTTCAAGCTAAGTGGGTGGAAACGCTAGCCAGGAGTAATCCGAGGTTGCGGTTTAGCTAGATAGCTAGTTGCTGAAAAATCCAGCTGAAAGATGTTCCGTTTGCGGTGGGAATCCGGGGATGAAAAATAAATAGGTCCGTTGTGCTCTGGTTAAAGTCGCGTTGTACGAACAGGCGAGAGCTTTCCGAACTACAGGTTAGCTGATGACCGGTTAGCTGGAGACCGCTAGCATACCCGCTGGTTAGCTGGCTAGCTTCAGTTGAGGGGTCCCGAAGTAAACATAAATACTTTAGGAAAAATAGCTACATTGGGTGAGTCGGGTTGCAGGAGAGTATTTGGAAGCTTAGGGTTTAGCAAAATGTTTTCAAAGAGATATGTGGAGAAAATATGTAAAAAACGAAAAATAAACGATATATACAGGGACACGACAGGACAGGACGACCTACTGCTACGCCATCTTGGGAACGAAAATGTAAGAAAAGGCTAGTTCAACATCAGGGATTCATTCCATTCTATTCCATTCAATGCTTGATACATCATGTAAAAAAACTGGAATATCAAACTGCTTCCAGTTTCTTTTCATAATGACACGTGGAGATTTCGTAGGAATTTTACCATCTCCCACACAGGCAATAGCACAGTGATCACTTATGTAATTTGCAAAAATACCAGAAGCATTAAAATGATGGAGTATTGGTTAAGATCAAATCAATCAAATAGGATTTCAGAGGATATTTTATATTCAACCTAGTTACACTGTTGACAATCTGAGTGAGATTTGTTGGGGAATAATCAGAATTGGTTGGTAACATAGGTAAGATGTTTTATATTCATCATATGTTTGTAAGTTACTTCTCATCAGAATGTTATTTTTGTATAATACTGTGGCGGGGTTGCAGTATCTGTTCTCTGTCAAGACTAAGTTACTTGGGCCGGAGAGAGGGGAGAGGTCAAGCGTGTATCTCTTGGCTCCACAATGTCTGTGTGCCAATGTCTGTGTGTCTCTGTGATCTTGTCAAGATAGGATGGATTTGATATATGGCTGTTGATATGGAGGATTTGTTTATGGTTCTGAGTTTGAGAAAATAACATAGAGACAAAGCTGAACGATAAATTATGCCTATGCTGTCTGGATATGTGTGTCTCTGCTATTAAGGATCTCAGTTGCAGTGTGTAAGGGACTCTCAGAGAATTCATTGATAGACACTGAATTGATCTGAGAGTCACAGGGTTGTGATAGAGCTCATATAATTAAAGATGGACTTTGATAAGTAACTCTGACTTGTGTTGTGGTTTGCTCTCATGATTTGGTAAATAGAGGAAATTTCCACGACAGATTACAGGCATTGCACAGAATTTAGAGTTGATCAGAGCTAGATGTTAACCAGTCCTGATTCAGATCACCCATCAGGACAAACTCAGAGTTGACATTCTGTGATAACAATTTGAAAATACAATCCAGAGCCAACAGTAGCAGATGGAGGTCTATAACATCAAGATATAACAGTATTTAAAGATGAGTCAAGGTTTAGGTTCAGAGACAGATATTCTATAAGAAGATACAACAATATTTAAAGATGAGCCAAGCTTTAGGTTCAAAGACTGCTTTCTATAACAGCAAGATACAACAATACAAGTAACAGAAGCCAGAACTTGTCTTTTACGTTTACAGCAACACCACCACCCTTAGATTTACCATCTGTACGAAAAACATTGTAACAATTTATGGCAATATTTTTGTCTTTAATAGATTTTTTAAAGCCAGGTTTCAGAAAGCATAAATACATCCGGGTCGGCAGATTATATCCTTATATTCACAAAATCAAGCTTCGGCAGAAGACTTCTTAAAGTAAAGACCAAAACTACTGGAACAATGTGCTGCGGACAGATGAGTCAAAGGTGGAGTTGTTTGGCCATATCTTTGGCGAAAACGAAACATGGCCTTTGAACAGAAGAACCTCATATCAACCGTAAATCTATATGCAAAAACTTCAGGCCACTCTGACTACTTAATTCGGCAGGGGTAAGAATGTCAGGACCTGGTTTAGACTGGACATTTCCAGACAATAGAAGCAGCAAGATAATGGCAAGTCTATATCGAGGGATACAACATATGGATTTACAGACAGCACTTGAACGAGAATCCAGAGTCACCAGAGTCTTTAACACCACATATTTCAGGAGATGTATGAAGTCCAGAGACAAGGTTAAGTACCAAGAGAACAGTCCTGACATGGTTAAGTACCAAGAGAACAGTCCTGACATGGTTAAGTACCAAGAGAACAGTCCTGACATGGTTAAGTACCAAGAGAACAGTCCTGACATGGTTAAGTACCAAGAGAACAGTCCTGACACGTAAGCGCAAGAGTCCGATTTCTCCCATATTGTTCGGGAGAAATGTGCATAGTTCTCATGTGCATTTCCGGAGCAAGCTTGGGGTTTCTCACAATACTCGAGGGAGAAACAATCATATATTTCCTCATTCACAGTGCAATGGGCTCTAAAATGTATTGCCAACATTGTAAAAGACAAGGGTAGACACCAGCAAAATGAACAACAGCATCATGTTTGTTAAATGCCCTAAAAGTCACTAATCAAATAGTTCAACTGCTGATCATAATAATAATAAGAAGAAGACGGAGGACCTCTGATCGTCCCTCCATTCTACTGGCTAATGTACAGTCACTAGATAATAAGATGGACCTCTGATCGTCCCTCCATTCCACTGGCTAATGTAGTCACTAGATAATAAGATGGACCTCTGATCGTCCCTCCATTCTACTGGCTAATGTACAGTCACTAGATAATAAGATGGAGGACCTCTGATGGTCCCTCCATTCTACTGGCTAATGTACAGTCACTAGATAATAAGATGGAGGACCTCTGATCGTCCCTCCATTCTACTGGCTAATGTACAGTCACTAGATAATAAGATGGACCTCTGATCGTCCCTCCATTCTACTGACTAATGTACAGTCACTAGATAATAAGATGGAGGACCTCTGATCGTCCCTCCATTCTACTGGCTAATGTACAGTCACTAGATAATAAGATGGAGGACCTCTGATCGTCCCTCCATTCTACTGGCTAATGTACAGTCACTAGATAATAAGATGGACCTCTGATCGTCCCTCCATTCTACTGGCTAATGTACAGTCACTAGATAATAAGATGGACCTCTGATCGTCCCTCTATTCTATTGGCTAATGTACAGTAACTAGATAATAAGATGGACCTCTGATCGTCCCTCCATTCTACTGGCTAATGTACAGTCACTAGATAATAAGATGGACCTCTGATCGTCCCTCCATTCTACTGGCTAATGTACAGTCACTAGATAATAAGATGGAGGACCTCTGATCGTCCCTCCATTCTACTGGCTAATGTACAGTCACTAGATAATAAGATGGACCTCTGATCGTCCCTCCATTCTACTGACTAATGTACAGTCACTAGATAATAAGATGGAGGACCTCTGATCGTCCCTCCATTCTACTGGCTAATGTACAGTCACTAGATAATAAGATGGAGGACCTCTGATCGTCCCTCCATTCTACTGGCTAATGTACAGTCACTAGATAATAAGATGGACCTCTGATCGTCCCTCCATTCTACTGGCTAATGTACAGTCACTAGATAATAAGATGGAGGACCTCTGATCGTCCCTCCATTCTACTGGCTAATGTACAGTCACTAGATAATAAGATGGACCTCTGATCGTCCCTCCATTCTACTGACTAATGTACAGTCACTAGATAATAAGATGGAGGACCTCTGATCGTCCCTCCATTCTACTGGCTAATGTACAGTCACTAGATAATAAGATGGAGGACCTCTGATCGTCCCTCCATTCTACTGGCTAATGTACAGTCACTAGATAATAAGATGGAGGACCTCTGATCATCCCTCCATTCTACTGGCTAATGTACAGTCACTAGATAATAAGATGGACCTCTGATCGTCCCTCCATTCTACTGGCTAATGTACAGTCACTAGATAATAAGATGGAGGACCTCTGATCGTCCCTCCATTCTACTGACTAATGTACAGTCACTAGATAATAAGATGGAGGACCTCTGATCGTCCCTCCATTCTACTGGCTAATGTACAGTCACTAGATAATAAGATGGACCTCTGATCGTCCCTCCATTCTACTGGCTAATATACAGTCACTAGATAATAAGATGGACCTCTGATCGTCCCTCCATTCTACTGACTAATGTACAGTCACTAGATAATAAGATGGAGGACCTCTGATCGTCCCTCCATTCTACTGACTAATGTACAGTCACTAGATAATAAGATGGACCTCTGATCGTCCGTCCATTCTACTGGCTAATGTACAGTCACTAGATAATAAGATGGAGGACCTCTGATCGTCCCTCCATTCTACTGGCTAATGTACATTCACTAGATAATAAGATGGACCTCTGATCGTCCCTCCATTCTACTGGCTAATATACAGTCACTAGATAATAAGATGGACCTCTGATCGTCCCTCCATTCTACTGGCTAATGTACATTCACTAGATAATAAGATGGACCTCTGATCGTCCCTCCATTCTACTGGCTAATATACAGTCACTAGATAATAAGATGGACCTCTGATCGTCCCTCCATTCTACTGGCTAATGTACATTCACTAGATAATAAGATGGACCTCTGACCGTCCCTCCATTCTACTGGCTAATGTACATTCACTAGATAATAAGATGGACCTCTGATCGTCCCTCCATTCTACTGGCTAATATACAGTCACTAGATAATAAGATGGACCTCTGATCGTCCCTCCATTCTACTGGCTAATGTACATTCACTAGATAATAAGATGGACCTCTGATCGTCCCTCCATTCTACTGGCTAATATACAGTCACTAGATAATAAGATGGACCTCTGATCGTCCCTCCATTCTACTGGCTAATGTACATTCACTAGATAATAAGATGGACCTCTGACCGTCCCTCCATTCTACTGGCTAATGTACAGTCACTAGATAATAAGATGGAGGACCTCTGATCGTCCCTCCATTCTACTGACTAATGTACAGTCACTAGATAATAAGATGGACCTCTGATCGTCCCTCCATTCTACTGGCTAATGTACAGTCACTAGATAATAAGATGGACCTCTGATCGTCCCTCCATTCTACTGGCTAATGTACAGTCACTAGATAATAAGATGGAGGACCTCTGATCGTCCCTCCATTCTACTGACTAATGTACAGTCACTAGATAATAAGATGGAGGACCTCTGATCGTCCCTCCATTCTACTGGCTAATGTACAGTCACTAGATAATAAGATGGACCTCTGATCGTCCCTCCATTCTACTGGCTAATATACAGTCACTAGATAATAAGATGGACCTCTGATCGTCCCTCCATTCTACTGGCTAATGTACAGTCACTAGATAATAAGATGGACCTCTGATCGTCCCTCCATTCTACTGACTAATGTACAGTCACTAGATAATAAGATGGAGGACCTCTGATCGTCCCTCCATTCTACTGGCTAATGTACAGTCACTAGATAATAAGATGGAGGACCTCTGATCGTCCCTCCATTCTACTGACTAATGTACAGTAACTAGATAATAAGATGGACCTCTGATCGTCCCTCCATTCTACTGGCTAATGTACATTCACTAGATAATAAGATGGACCTCTGATCGTCCCTCCATTCTACTGGCTAATATACAGTCACTAGATAATAAGATGGACCTCTGATCGTCCCTCCATTCTACTGGCTAATGTACATTCACTAGATAATAAGATGGACCTCTGATCGTCCCTCCATTCTACTGGCTAATATACAGTCACTAGATAATAAGATGGACCTCTGATCGTCCCTCCATTCTACTGGCTAATGTACATTCACTAGATAATAAGATGGACCTCTGACCGTCCCTCCATTCTACTGGCTAATGTACAGTCACTAGATAATAAGATGGAGGACCTCTGATCGTCCCTCCATTCTACTGACTAATGTACAGTCACTAGATAATAAGATGGACCTCTGATCGTCCCTCCATTCTACTGGCTAATGTACAGTCACTAGATAATAAGATGGACCTCTGATCGTCCCTCCATTCTACTGGCTAATGTACAGTCACTAGATAATAAGATGGAGGACCTCTGATCGTCCCTCCATTCTACTGACTAATGTACAGTCACTAGATAATAAGATGGAGGACCTCTGATCGTCCCTCCATTCTACTGGCTAATGTACAGTCACTAGATAATAAGATGGACCTCTGATCGTCCCTCCATTCTACTGGCTAATATACAGTCACTAGATAATAAGATGGACCTCTGATCGTCCCTCCATTCTACTGGCTAATGTACAGTCACTAGATAATAAGATGGACCTCTGATCGTCCCTCCATTCTACTGACTAATGTACAGTCACTAGATAATAAGATGGAGGACCTCTGATCGTCCCTCCATTCTACTGGCTAATGTACAGTCACTAGATAATAAGATGGAGGACCTCTGATCGTCCCTCCATTCTACTGACTAATGTACAGTCACTAGATAATAAGATGGACCTCTGATCGTCCCTCCATTCTACTGGCTAATGTACATTCACTAGATAATAAGATGGACCTCTGATCGTCCCTCCATTCTACTGGCTAATATACAGTCACTAGATAATAAGATGGACCTCTGATCGTCCCTCCATTCTACTGGCTAATGTACATTCACTAGATAATAAGATGGACCTCTGATCGTCCCTCCATTCTACTGGCTAATATACAGTCACTAGATAATAAGATGGACCTCTGATCGTCCCTCCATTCTACTGGCTAATGTACATTCACTAGATAATAAGATGGACCTCTGACCGTCCCTCCATTCTACTGGCTAATGTACATTCACTAGATAATAAGATGGACCTCTGATCGTCCCTCCATTCTACTGGCTAATATACAGTCACTAGATAATAAGATGGACCTCTGATCGTCCCTCCATTCTACTGGCTAATGTACATTCACTAGATAATAAGATGGACCTCTGATCGTCCCTCCATTCTACTGGCTAATATACAGTCACTAGATAATAAGATGGACCTCTGATCGTCCCTCCATTCTACTGGCTAATGTACATTCACTAGATAATAAGATGGACCTCTGACCGTCCCTCCATTCTACTGGCTAATGTACAGTCACTAGATAATAAGATGGAGGACCTCTGATCGTCCCTCCATTCTACTGACTAATGTACAGTCACTAGATAATAAGATGGACCTCTGATCGTCCCTCCATTCTACTGGCTAATGTACAGTCACTAGATAAGAAGATGGAGGACCTCTGATCGTCCCTCCATTCTACTGGCTAATGTACATTCACTAGATAATAAGATGGACCTCTGATCGTCCCTCCATTCTACTGGCTAATATACAGTCACTAGATAATAAGATGGACCTCTGATCGTCCCTCCATTCTACTGGCTAATATACAGTCACTAGATAATAAGATGGACCTCTGATTGTCCCTCCATTCTACTGGCTAATGTACATTCACTAGATAATAAGATGGACCTCTGACCGTCCCTCCATTCTACTGGCTAATGTACATTCACTAGATAATAAGATGGACCTCTGATCGTCCCTCCATTCTACTGGCTAATGTACAGTCACTAGATAATAAGATGGAGGACCTCTGATCGTCCCTCCATTCTACTGACTAATGTACAGTCACTAGATAATAAGATGGACCTCTGATCGTCCCTCCATTCTACTGGCTAATGTACAGTCACTAGATAATAAGATGGAGGACCTCTGATCGTCCCTCCATTCTACTGGCTAATGTACATTCACTAGATAATAAGATGGACCTCTGATCGTCCCTCCATTCTACTGGCTAATATACAGTCACTAGATAATAAGATGGACCTCTGATCGTCCCTCCATTCTACTGGCTAATGTACATTCACTAGATAATAAGATGGACCTCTGATCGTCCCTCCATTCTACTGGCTAATATACAGTCACTAGATAATAAGATGGACCTCTGATCGTCCCTCCATTCTACTGGCTAATGTACATTCACTAGATAATAAGATGGACCTCTGACCGTCCCTCCATTCTACTGGCTAATGTACAGTCACTAGATAATAAGATGGACCTCTGATCGTCCCTCCATTCTACTGGCTAATGTACATTCACTAGATAATAAGATGGACCTCTGATCGTCCCTCCATTCTACTGACTAATGTACAGTCACTAGATAATAAGATGGACCTCTGATCGTCCCTCCATTCTACTGGCTAATGTACAGTCACTAGATAATAAGATGGACCTCTGATCGTCCCTCCATTCTACTGGCTAATGTAGTCACTAGATAATAAGATGGACCTCTGATCGTCCCTCCATTCTACTGGCTAATGTACAGTCACTAGATAATAAGATGGACCTCTGATCGTCCCTCCATTCTACTGACTAATGTACAGTCACTAGATAATAAGATGGACCTCTGATCGTCCCTCCATTCTACTGGCTAATGTACAGTCACTAGATAATAAGATGGACCTCTGATCGTCCCTCCATTCTACTGACTAATGTACAGTCACTAGATAATAAGATGGACCTCTGATCGTCCCTCCATTCTACTGACTAATGTACAGTCACTAGATAATAAGATGGACCTCTGATCGTCCCTCCATTCTACTGGCTAATGTACAGTCACTAGATAATAAGATGGACCTCTGATCATCCCTCCATTCTACTGGCTAATGTACAGTCACTAGATAATAAGATGGACCTCTGATCGTCCCTCCATTCTACTGGCTAATGTAGTCACTAGATAATAAGATGGACCTCTGATCGTCCCTCCATTCTACTGACTAATGTACAGTCACTAGATAATAAGATGGACCTCTGATCGTCCCTCCATTCTACTGGCTAATGTACAGTCACTAGATAATAAGATGGACCTCTGATCGTCCCTCCATTCTACTGGCTAATGTACAGTCACTAGATAATAAGGTGGAGGACCTCTGATCGTCCCTCCATTCTACTGGCTAATGTACAGTCACTAGATAATAAGATGGAGGACCTCTGATCGTCCCTCCATTCTACTGACTAATGTACAGTCACTAGATAATAAGATGGAGGACCTCTGATCGTCCCTCCATTCTACTGGCTAATGTACAGTCACTAGATAATAAGATGGACCTCTGATCGTCCCTCCATTCTACTGGCTAATATACAGTCACTAGATAATAAGATGGACCTCTGATCGTCCCTCCATTCTACTGGCTAATGTACATTCACTAGATAATAAGATGGACCTCTGATCGTCCCTCCATTCTACTGACTAATGTACAGTCACTAGATAATAAGATGGACCTCTGATCGTCCCTCCATTCTACTGGCTAATGTACAGTCACTAGATAATAAGATGGAGGACCTCTGACCGTCCCTCCATTCTACTGGCTAATGTACAGTCACTAGATAATAAGATGGAGGACCTCTGTCATGGATTCGCAACAAACGGGACTCTCATAACTGCAATATTATTTTTCCTTTCAGAAACATGGCTCTCGGCCAAGACCCCCTACGGCTATCCAACTAGTCTGCAATTCGGTAAATCGGATAATGACGCCGTTCTCTTGCTTCCTGTTTACAAGCAGAAGCTGAAACAGGACATATCTGCGATTTACTCCGTTGAGAAATGGAGGATATGCTTTAAGACTGCTTTGCTAGCGGTGATTATGTTTCGAGACGAGTTTACCACCTCAGTCACTGGCTTCATTAGAAACTGCATCGACAACCTCGAACCCACGGGGAGGGTTTGCTGCTACCCCCAATCAAAAGCTCCGGATTAACACAGAGGTTGGAGCTAAACTAAAGAGCAGGGCTACCGCACACAGAGCATTTGTAGACAACCCTGAAGCTATGGCCGAAGACAGGAATAAGTACAAGAAGGCCTGCTATGACCTCCGCATAGTCATTAAACGAGCAACAGGAAAATGTAGGAACAAAGTAGAATCCTATCACACAGGCTCCGACGCCCGCCGCATGTGGCAGGGGCTACAGTCCGTCAGGGATTACAAAGGAAATGGAGGGGCGACCATGCCCCCATCCACATCGACGGGGCTGCAGTGGAGCAGGTAGACAGCTTCAAGTTCCTCTGTGTACAAATCACTAAAGATTTAAAATGGTCCAAATACACAGGAACAAGGCCCGAAGGTGCCTCTTCCCCCTCAGGAGGTTGAAAAAGTTTGGCATGGGCCCTCAAATCCACACAAGTTCTACATTGAGAGTATATTGATGCTGCATCACAGCTTGGTATGGCAATAGCACCACCCTCGATCGCATGGCACTACAGAGTTTGGTGCGGACAGCTCAGTACATCACTGGGGCCGAGCTCCCTGCCATCCAGGACCTCTATATCAGGTAGTGTGAAAGGAAGGCCTGGAAAATCGTTGGACTCCAACCACCCAAGACATAGATTATTTTCTCTGCTGCCCACGGCAAGAGGTACCGGTGCATCAAGTCTGGCACCAACAGGTTCTTGAACAGCTTCTATCCCCAATAAATAAGACTGACAAATAGATAAACGGGCTATCTTAATTAGGATTGTATCTTTATTGATTTTTAATTTTTGCACTCTCTATATACACTCACAGGGCCCTACACACTGACACACACACACACGCACGCACACACGCACACGCACACACACACACACACACACACACACACACACACACACACACACACACACACACACACACACACACACACACACACACACACACACACACACACACACACACACTCACTCCAACTCACACGAACACTCACTCCATAATTTGCTCACTCACACATAAAATGCATATACATTAATACTGATTCTACACCCCCCCACACCCACTTACATACAAACTGCTGCTACTCTGTATGTCTTATATCCTGTTGCCTAGTCACCCTAACCCTATATATATCTACCTCCATCACTCCAGTATCCCTGTCCCCTTCCCCCTATACATATCTACCTCCATCACTCCAGTATCCCTGTCCCCTTCCCCCTCTACATATCTACCTCCATCACTCCAGTATCCCTGTCCCCTTCCCCCTATACATATCTACCTCCATCACTCCAGTATCCCTGTCCCCTTCCCCCTATACATATCTACCTCCATCACTCCAGTATCCCTGTCCCCTTCCCCCTATACATATCTACCTCCATCACTCCAGTATCCCTGTCCCCTTACCCCTATACATAAATACCTCCATCACTCCAGTATCCCTGTCCCCTTCCCCCTATACATATCTACCTCCATCACTCCAGTATCCTTGTCACCTAACCCCTATACATATCTACCTCCATCACTCCAGTATCCCTGTACATGTTAATATGGTACTGAACTGACTTTTTAAATAGTTCCTGTATATAGTGTGCTACTTTCTTACTTTATTTCTTATTCTTATTTCTCCTGTGTTGTTTTCTAGATTTTTCACTGTTCCTTTACAACTTACTGTAAGCTACCCACCACTAAAGGCAAGTTATCATATGTTTACTGTATGTATTTTTTTTCAATATATATATATATATATATATATATATTGAATCTTGTTATGTTCATACAAATATTTACGCATGTTAAATTTGCTGTAAATAAATGCAGTTGACAGTGAGAGGACGTTCTATTGATGTTATTTATGTTATTTATATAACTCAGCATCAATAGAACGTCCTCTCACTGTCAACTGCGTTTATTTACAGCAAATTTAACATGCGTAAATATTTGTATGAACATAACAAGATTCAACAACAGACAAAAACTGAACAAGTTCCACAGACTTGTGACTAACAGAAATTGAATAATGTTTCCCTGAGCAAAGGGGGGGGGGGTCAAAATCAAAAGTAACAGTCAGTATCTGGTGTGGCCACCAGCTGCATTAAGTACTGCAGTGCATCTCCTCCTCATGGACTGCACCAGATTTGCCAGTTCTTGCTGTGAGATGTTACCCCACTCTTCCACCAAGGCACCTGCAAGTTCACTGACATTTCTGGGGGGAATGGCCCTAGCCCTCACCCTCTGATCCAACAGGTACCAGACGTGCTCAGTGGGATTGAGATCCGGGCTCTTCGCTGGCCATGGCAGAACACTGACATTCCTGTCTCGCATGAAATCATGTACTGAACGAGCAGTATGGCTGGTGGCATTGTCATGCTGGAGGGTCATGTCAGGATGAGCCTGCAGGAAGGGTACCACATGAGGGAGGAGGATGTCTTCCCTGTAACGCACAGCACTGAGATTTCCTGAAATGACAACAAGCTCAGTCCGATGATGCTGTGACACCACCCCAGACCATGACGAACCCTCCACCTCCAAATCGATCCTGCTCCAGAGTAAAGGCCTCGGTGTAACGCTCAGTCCTTCGACGATAAAAGCAAATCCGATCATCACCGCTGTTGGGACAAAACCGCAACTCGTCAGTGAAGAGCCCTTTTTGCCAGTCCTGTCTTGTCCAGTGTCGGTGGGTTTGTGCCCATAGGTGACATTGTTGCCAGTGATGTCTGGTGAGGACCTACAAGCCCTCAGTACAGCCTCTCTTAGTCTGGGCACTGATGGAGAGATTGTGCATTCCAGGTGTAACACTGGTAGTTGTTGCCATCCTCTACCTGTCCCGCAGGTGTGATGTTCGGATGTTCGGTGTTGTTACATGTGGTCTGCCACAGTGAGGATGACCAGCTGTCCGTCCTGTCTCCCTGTAGCACTGTCTTAGGTGTCTCACAGTACGGACATTGCAATTTATTGCCCTGGTCACATCTGCAGTCCTCATGCCTCCTTGCAGCATGCCTAAGGCACGTTCACGCAGATGAGCAGGGACCCTGGGCATCTTTCTTTTGGTGTTTTTCAGAGTCAGTAGAAAAGCCTCTTTAGTGTCCTAAGTTTTTGTAACTGTGACCATAATTGCCAACTGTCTGTAAGCTGTTAGTGTCTTAACGACCGTTCCACAGGTGTATGTTCATTAATTGTTTATGGTTCATTGAACAAGCATGGGAAACAGTGTTTAAAATGAAGATTTGTGAAGTTATTTGGACTTTTTACGAATTATCTTTGAAAGACAGGGTCCTGAAAACGGGACGTTTCTTTTTTTTGCTGAGTTTATAAACTTTAAATATCGACAATCCGCTATTTCTGGAATAAATGTTGTCATTTTAAATTAAACATATACACAGTGCTTACTTCAATAAGCCTCAGCAGTTCAGTGTACATGTTTAACATATATAAAATGCTAACATTTATCAAATGTTTAGAATTTGTTTACAAAATAATCTTAACCATGGACCATGCCCCAGGACTACCTGACATGATGACTCCTTGCTGTCCCCAGTCCACCTGGCCATGCTGCTGTTCCAGTTTCAACTGACCTGAGCCCTAGGACCATGCCCCAGGACTACCTGACATGATGACTCCTTGCTGTCCCCAGTCCACCTGGCCATGCTGCTGCTCCAGTTTCAACTTCCACCTGACTGTGCTGCTGCTCCAGTTTCAACTGTTCTGCCTTATTATTATTCGACCATGCTGGTCATTTATGAACATTTGAACATCTTGGCCATGTTCTGTTATAATCTCCACCCGGCACAGCCAGAAGAGGACTGGCCACCCCACATAGCCTGGTTCCTCTCTAGGTTTCTTCCAAGGTATTGGCCTTTCGAGGGAGTTTTTCCTAGCCACCGTGCTTCTACACCTGCATTGCTTGCTGTTTGGGGTTTTAGGCTGGGTTTCTGTACAGCACTTTGAGATATCAGCTGATGTACGAAGGGCTATATAAATACATTTGATTTGATTTGATTTGAATAAAATCAAACACAAACAATGAAAACAAAAACTATTTTAACCCTCCCGTTGTCCTGGTATTGTGTCTAGTCCCCGCGTCCTCCAGGTCACCCTGTCCCGTCCTGGCTAAAGGCCCAATGTGCGCAAGTGTGACAGTAGGCGTGTGAACAGCCTTTGCAGATGTATTTCTTACACCTGCAGCACACCGTGTGTGTCTTGGAGTCCTTCTTGGGTGGGCAGAGCTGACACCTCTTCCTCTTACTTGCCCCGGTGGCCGGGGCAACGAGCGGGGCAGCGACCGTGCCAGCGGCGGGGCCCTCGCGCTGTTGATCACGAGGCGCCGCCGCTTCCGCCGCCGTAGCACTCTGTAGGACTTTGACAAGCGCTGACGCCGCTTCGGTGCGGGGCAGATGCTGCCTTCTTTGGATCAGCGGCTTCACGAGTGCCTTTCCTAGCTGCTCGAGGAACACCCTGCGCTTGTTCCGCTTGCCAGGCATCCAGTCAGGCTTGATCTCTCGTCATATGTCAAAGGCGTTGTAGGAGGACACGTCGAGGATGTTGTGGAAGACGACCAGGGGCCAGCAGGCAGTCATCCATCTGCAGCTGTAGGTGCCCACCACCTTGTCTAGGTTGTCCACGCCGCCCCTGTTGCAGTTGTAGTGTAGGATGAGGGCCGGCTTCCTGTCGCGGCGATCGCTAATGTGGCCCTCTGTGTGCAGCGTGCTCAAAAGTAGTACGTTCTTGTTTCTCTTTGCCATGTAGGACACCAGAGTGGCGGTTGGCGTGAAGGCGAACCTGGAGGACAGGACCTGTCTGCCCCTGGACTCGAGCAGCGCGGGCGGGAGCTCGGCCTTGTTCTTTCTCACCGTGCCCACCATGGTGAGGTTCCTCTCGAGGAGCCGCTGGCCCAGGTCGTAGGAGGTGAAGAAGTTGTCGCAGGTGACGTTGCGACCGCTCAGGCCCGTTGTCAGATCGAGGACGACGCGCATCCCCTGGTTCTTCTCGGGGCCTCCTCCGGCCGCCTTGCCGGTGTACACTTGCATCTTCCAAGCGTAGCTGGACTTGGCGTCGCAGGCCACCCACGACTCGATGCCGTATTTGGCCGGCTTGCTGGGGATGTACTGACGGAAAGGACAGCGGCCTTTTGGAAAGGGGACAAGAGATTAGTGTGGTTACTGTGTGACGGGGTCCAAGGGCCAAATTTTGTGTTACACACGCTGCCAGCGCTGTTACAGCAGCTGCTTGTACCGCTGCTACGGCAGCACTGCCTCTCTGTATAGACATATAAGCACATGCGCACACACGCGCACGCGCACGCACAGTACCTCTGAACGGGACCAGTTGCTCGTCCACCGTCACGTCGGGCCCCGGGTTGTAGAGGGCCGACAGCCGCGCCTCCCACAGGTCCCAGACCTCCCGTATGGCTGCGAGTTTGTCCGTGGCGAGTCTGGCGGGACTCGACTGGCGGTCGTCGAAACGCAGCAGCCTCGTGTACCTGTGAAAGACCTTGAGCGGCATGGTGGCTCGGAACACGGTCCTGCCGCTCTCGGCGTCCCACAGGCTTGCCGCGGCCTCGCCCCGGGACCTGTAGATGCCCGCTAGGATCAGCAGCAACGTAGGCGCGCCGGTCCATGGCGTCCATGGGTCGCCAGCCGTCGCCGTATTTTCTGGCCACGTGCAGGTTCGTCATTTCCACAATTATCCTTTCTATCGCCGGTGTGACAAACAGGTGGAAGGCGGACGCGATGTCGCGGGCCTGTGTCGCGGCATAGGCCGTGGGGCCTGGAGTCTGGTCCGGCCCGGCGTGGCAGATCGCGAGGGTCCCGTGGTGGCGGCCGTAGGCCACGGGGGACCACTCGATTTTGCCGTTTTTCGACAGCAATGGCGGCTCCCATTGGAAGCCGACCTCCCAACGGGAGCCGACCTCTCCGCGGTCCTCGTGCTCGTCCTCGTGCTCGTCCTCGGGCGGCTCTTCCTCGGGCTGCTCTTCCTCTGAAGAGGGAGAAGAGGCATCGTCGACCTCGCGGCGCTCTGGGTTTTATTCCTCCCCGTCTTCGTCTTCCGAAACCTCTTCCTCCTCCTCCTCCTGGCAATCCGAGTAGTCTTCTTGGTCCACGCTGGACAAGATCTGTTCTAGAACCTGCGCAGCCGTAAAACGCGCGGCCATGGCCGCTCGGCTCCACTGTACAAGAACACTCGGTTGCTCTCTAGCACACAGCGGAGCACGTCCGGACCTGTGCAGCGGCTGCCTGGGTCGCTCTGACCCACGAGCGCAGAGCGCAGAGCACAACAAGAACACTCGGCTGCTCTCTAGCACACAGCGGGGCACGTCCGGACCTGTGCAGCGTCTGGCAGGGTCGCTCTGACCCAAGAGCGCAGAGCAGCGAGCACAGAGCGCAGAGCGCAGAGCGGGGCACAACCTCGCCACACTCGCAGACTCTCTACTACGCTCAAAGGCACACGCTCGCCAGTGGCTGGCAGGGTCGCTCTGACCCACGAGCGCAGAGCGCAGAGCGCAGAGCGGGGAGCCGGGCACAGCCTCGCCACACTCGCAGACACTCTACTACGCTCAACGGCATACTCCTCGCCAGTGGCTGGCACGGTCGCTCTGACCCGCCAGCGCAAGAGTGCCAGCCCTCCACACACAGGGCCTGGGTCGCTCTGACCCGCGAGCGCAGAGCACAGAAAGGGGAGCCCTCCACACACAGGACCTGGGTCACCCTGACCCCAGGACCACGGGAGGTTTATGTTTGTATCTTCTGTCCTTCCATCCATAGCTAAAACATGAACTAACTCTAACTAACCCTAACCCTCTAGCTAAAAACATACATTACAATTCTCCTTCCACACCAAAACAAATAAACACTGACTACTTTTTATTGATGATTGCTGATTTACGTCTCCCAGTTTTTCAGCAAATAGTTACAGTTGAAGTTGGAAGTTTTACATACAATTATGTTGGAGTCATTAAATCAAATTTTTAAACCACTCCACAAATTTCTAGTTAACAAACTAAATATTTGGCAAGTCGGTTAGGACATCTACTTTGTGCATGACACAAGTCATTTTTCCAACAATTTTTTACAGACAGATTATTTCACTTATAATTCACTATATCACAATTCCAGTGGGTCAGAAGTTTACATACACTAAGTTGACTGTGCCTTTAAACAGCTTGAAAATTCCAGAAAATGATGTCATGGCTTTAGAAGCTTCTGATAGGCTAACTTACATAATTTGAGTCAATTGTACGTGTACCTGTGGATGTATTTCAATGCCTACCTTCAAATTCAGTGCCTCTTTGCTTGACAAAACAAAAAAAACAGCCAAAACAGAAAAACAACATACCGCTCAGGAAGGAGTCGCGTTCTGTCTCCTCGAGAAGAACGTACTTTGGTGCTAAAAGTGCAAAACAATCCCAGAACAACAGCAAAGGACCTTGTGAAGATGCTGGAGGTAACGAGTACAAAAGTATCTGTATCCACAGTAAAACGAGTCCTATATCGGCATAACCTGAAGGCCGCTCAGCAAGGTAGAAGCTACTGCTCCAAAACCGCCATAAAAAAGCCAGACTACGGTATGCACATGGGGATAAAGATCGTACTATTTGGAGAAATGTTCTCTCGTCTGATGAAACAAAAATAGAACTGTTTGGCCATAATGACCATCATTATGTTTGGAGGAAAAAAGGGGAGGCTTACAAGCCAAAGAACACCATCCCACGGGGGTGGCAGCATCATGTTGTGGGGGTGCTTTGCTGCAGTAGGGACTGGTGCACTTCACAAAATAGATGGCATCATGAGGTAGGTAAATGATGTGGATATATTAAAGAAACATCTCAAGACATCAGTCAGGAAGTTAAAGCTTGGTAGCAAATGGTTCTTCCAAACACACAACGACCCCAAGCATACTTCCAAAGTTGTGGCAAAATGGCTTAAACACCAAAGTCAAGGTATTGGAGTGGCCATCACAAAGCCTTGACCACAATCCTATAGAATTTGTGGGCAGAACTGAAATAAATGTGTGAGGAAGGAGGCCTACAAACCTGACTCAGTTACACCAGCTCTGTCAGCAGGAATGGGCTAAAATTCACTCAACTTATTGTGGGAAGCTTGTGGAAGCCTACCCAAAACGTTTGACCCAAGTTTAAACAATTTAAAGGCAATGCTACCAAATACTAATTGAGTGTATGTAAACTTCTGACCCACTGGGAATGTGATGAAAGAAATAAAACTGAAATAAATCATTCTCTCTACTATTATTCTGACATTTCACATTCTTAAAATAAAGTGGTGATCCTAACTGACCTAAGACAGGGAATTGTTACTATGATTAAATGCCAGGAAAAGTGAAAAACGGAGTTTAAGATGAATGTAAACTTCCGATTTCAAATGTATCTTCACACAGATGCATGCCGGTCACTCTCTTGCACCTGCCGTCATTCTACCTGGCCCATCTACCACAACTATCTCTCTTCACTATTCTGGTCACCTAAATCAAATCAAATGTATATTTAAGCCCTTCTTGCATCAGCTGATATCTCAAAGTGCTATACATAAACCCAGCCTAAAACCCCAAACAGCAAGCAATGCAGATGTAGAAGAACGGTAGCTAGGAAAAACTCCCTAGAAAGGCCCAAAACTAGGAAGAAACCTAGAGAGGAACCAGGCTAAGAGGGGTGGCCAGTCCTCTTCTGGTTGTGTCGGGTGGAGATTATAACAGAACATGGCCAAGATGTTCAAATGTTCATAGATGACCTGCAGGATCAAATAATAATAACTACAGTGGTTGTCGAGGGTGCAACAGGTCAGCACCTCAGGAGGAAATGTCAGTTGGTCATTCAGAGTACCTATACCACTCCTGCTGTCTCTAGAGAGTTGACAACAGCAGGTCTGGGACAGGTAGCACGTCCGGTGAACAGGTCAGGGTTCCATAGCCATAGGCAGAACAGTTAAAACTGGAGCAGCAGCACGGCCAGGTGGACTAGGGACAGCAAGGAGTCATCAGGGCAGGTAGTTCTGAGGAATGGTCCTAAGGCTCTGGTCCTCCGAGAGAGAGAAAGAAAGATAGAAAAGAGAGAGAATTAGAGAGAGCATACTTAAATTCACACAGGACACCGGATAAGACAGGAGAAGTACTCCAGATATAACAGACTGGCCCTAGCCCCCCGATGCCCCATCTGACGATACCCCCGGACAGAGCCGAACAGGCAGGATATAATCCTACCCACTTTGCCAAAGCACAGCCCCCACACCACTAGAGGGATATCTTCAACCACCAACTTACCATCCTGAGACAAGGCCTAGTAAAGCCCACAAAGATCTCTGCCACGGCACAACCCAAGGTGGGCCGCCAACCGGGACAGTGACTCACATCAGTGACTCAGCCCCGGTAATATAGATTCCCAGTGGAGAGAGGGGAACCGGCCAGGCAGAGACAGCAATGGCAGTCCGTTGCGCAGTGCCTTTCCGTTCACCTTTACACTCCTGGGCCAGACTACACTCAATCATAGGACCTACTTAAGAGATGAGTCTTACATAAAGAATTAATGGTTGAGACCGAGTCTGTGTCTTTCACATGGGTAGGCAGGGTAGGCTACATGGGTAGGCTCTATAGGAGAAAGCCCTGCCTCCAGCTGTTTGCTTAGAAATTCTAGGGACAATAAGGAGGCCTGCGTCTTGTGACCGTAGCGTATGTGTAGGTATGTACGGCAGGACCAAATCAGAGAGATAAGCTGGAGCAAGCCCATGTAATGCTTTGTAGGTTAACAGTAAAACCTTGAAATCAGCCCTAGCCTTAACAGGAAGCCAGTGTAGAGAGGCTAGCACTGGAGTAATATGATGACATTTTTAGGTTCTAGTCAAGATTCTAACAGCCGTGTTTAGCACTAATTGAAGTTTATTTAGTGCTTTATCCGGGTAGCCGGAAAGTAGAGCCTTGCAGTAGTCTAACCTCGAAGTGACAAAAGCATGTATACGTTTTCTGCATAATTTTTGGACAGAAAGCTTCTGATTTTTGCAATGTTACGTAGATGGAAAAAAGCTATCCTTGAAACAGTCTTGATATGTTCGTCAAAAGAGAGATCTGGGTCCAGAGTAAAGCCGAGGTCTTTCACAGTTTTATTTCAGACGACTGTACAATCATCAAGATTAATTTTCAGATTCAACAGAAGATCTCTTTGTTTCTTGGGACCTAGAAAAAGCATCTCTGTTTTGTCCGAGTTTAAAGTAGAACATTTGCAGCCATCCACTTCCTTATGCCTGAAACAGGCTTCCAGTGAGGGCAATTTTGGGGCTTCACCATGTTTCATCAAAATGTACAGCTGTGTGTCATCCTCATAGCAGTGAAAGTTAACATTATTTTTCTGAATGACATCACCAACAGGTAAAATATATAGTGAAAACAATAGTGGTCCTAATACGGAGCCTTGAGGAACACCGAAATGTACAGTTGATTCGTCAGAGGGCAAACCATCCACAGAGACAAACTGATATCTTTCCGACAGATAAGATCTAAACCAGGCCAGAACTTGTCCGTGTAGACCAATTCTCCAAAAGAATGTGGTGATCGATGGTATCAAAAGCAGCACTAAGGTCTAGGAGCACGAGGACAGATGCAGAGCCTCGGTCTGATGCCGGTCACCTGCCTCACCTGCCACATCTGCCGGTCACCTGCCGCACCTGCCAGTCACCTGCCACACCTGTCGTTCACCTGCCTCATCTACCACACCTGCCGGTCACCTGCCGCACCTGTCGTTCACCTGCCTCATCTACCACAACTGCCAGTCACCTGCCGCACCTGTCGTTCACCTGCCTCATCTACCACAACTGCCAGTCACCTGCCGCACCTGTCGTTCACCTGCCTCATCTACCACAACTGCCAGTCACCTGCCGCACCTGTCGTTCACCTGCCTCATCTACCACAACTGCCAGTCACCTGCCGCACCTGCCGGTCACCTGCTGTTCACCTGCCGTATCTTCCAGATAATATCTATCTTCACTGTGCCGGTCACCTGCCGCACCTGCCGGTCACCTGCTGGTCATCTGCCGGTCACCTGCTGTATCTCCCAGAGAATATCTATCTTCACTATGCCGGTCACCTGCCGCACCTGACGGTCACCTGCCGGTCACCTGCCATATCTTCCAGAGAATATCTATCTATCTTCACTGTGCCTGGTCAGCTGCCGTCACCTGCCAGGTAAAGTGAGAAGAAGAAAATAATACCAGGAAATATAGATAGCTCTCTCTCTCTTTCTGCTGCTTCTCCTTAAAACTTGTTTTGGATAGGGGGCAGTATTTTGACATCCAGATGAAAAGCGTGCCCAAAGTAAACTGCCTGTTACTCAGATATGCTTATAGATTTGGATAGAAAATATTTGAAAGTTTCTAAAACTGTTCAAGTTAGGTCTGTGAGTATAACAGAACTGATATGGCAGGCGAAACCCCGAGGACAAACCACCCCCCCAAAAAAATTCTGCCTACCACTATTTTCAATGGCTATCACTTTTATTATATGGTGAAGTCCTCCCAGATTGCAGTTCTAGGGCTTCCACTAGATGTCAACAGTCTTTAGAAAGAGTTTCAGGCTGGTTTTTGGAAAAATGAGCCAGAAATGGAAGTTTTTCTAGATGGCTCCCATTTTGGCTGTAGTGTTTCCAAGCGCGTGAATGAGAACGCGTTCTTTGGTATTTTTCTCCGGTAAAGACAATAACGATTCTCTGTCTTAAATTGTATAATTTATTTACATATTAGGGTACCTAAGGTTTGATTATAAACGTTTGACTTGTATGGAAAAGTTTATTAGTAACGTTTGGGATTCATATTGTATTGTATAATCGCATGGTGTGCTTTCACTGTAAAGCCTTTTTAAAATCTGACACAGCGGCTGGATTAACAAGAAGTTAATTTTGCACTCTGCAATTTCGCCGGATGTTGTTGAGGTGTCCCACTAGCGGCACGCCTTTCCCAAAGAGGTTTTAAGTTTTGAATAAATTACTAGATTGATTCACTGATCCTTTGACTGGATAGACAACATGTCAGTTCATGCTCCAAGAGCTCTGGTAGGGTGGAGGACCTCCTCAGGATGCCATCACAATTGCTGTGTAAGTCTATGGAAGGGGGTGAGAACCATGAGCCTCCTAGGTTTTGTATTGTAGTCAATATACCCAGAGGAGGATGGAAACTAGCTGTCCTCCGGCTACTCCATGGTGCTACCCTACAGAGTGCTGATGAGGCTACTGTAGACCTTCATTGCAAAGCAGTGAGTTTTTCAGCTATTTGGTGACTTGGATATATTTAGTATAGTTTTATCTAAAAAGGATAATCATTTTATTGTTTCACTATTTAAAAAAAAATAATAATAATTCACTGAGTTGTCCTCCCCTTCTGAGGCTCTGAGGAGCCTCCTCTGGTGTTTATGTATGTGTGTGTGCTGTGTTGGCCTTTGTGTGTTTCTGGATTTGTTATACAGCCTAGTTGTCACAGGGCGCAGGCAGGCAGGGAAATAAAACCAATGTTTTACTGTCAAGGCAAAACGGAGCTGAATGAAACTTCAAACCGTTTCCACTCTGTGAGATGCTGAGAGATGCTGCGAGACGCTGCGAGACGCTGAGACAGGGAAACACACCGCTGGAGCCTTTCCGCCTCTCTGCCGAGCTGCACAGCTTTGATCAGAACCCAACCCTTTATAGGGGGTGACTGGAGGATGCTCCGCTGCTGTCACCCCAAATCTACCTCACACTGCACACACACACACACACACACACACACACACACACACACACACACACACACACACACACACACACACACACACACACACACACACACACACACACACACACACACACACACACACACACACACACACACACACACACACACACACACACACACACAAACAGACACAATCCTTGCAGAGTGAGGGATAGAGAGAGGTGGAAAGGGGGGCGAAGGAGGGAACAAGAGGGAAGGAAGGGAAGCAGGTTCAGGCGAGCGACACCTGCTGAAAATGGAGCATGAAAAGAAGTACTTGACTCACTTTTCCTCCGCTTGCTCACCCTGGTGTGTATGTGTGTGTGTGTGTGTGTTTGTATGTGTGTGTGTGTGTGGTGTGTGTGTGTGAGTTTTTGTGTGTGCTGAGTGTAATACCTGAGGCGTTTACATGTGAGTTTGTTTCTAACCTCATCCATTGTCCTCCTGATAAACAGAAAGGCTAAATGATGTTAGCAGGATAACTGTAACAAATAGGAGCGATAATGTCTGGAGTCAGCTCTACTCTGATAAACAGTAGGCTGCCCACCGGTCTGGTCCGCCTTCAGCTGGCTGCCAGACCATGCCCTCTGTCCTCACAGCTGGACTACCGCGACAAAGCCTCACGCAACAGCCCCCAGGTGTAGATCTTACAGTGAAATGCTTACTTACAAGCCCTTGACCAACAATGCAGTTTTAAGAAAAATAAGTGTTAAAGTATTTACTAAAATAAAAAAATAAAAAAATAGCAGTAACAGTTTGCCTTACCTCCTCACGCCATTTGCACACACTGTATATAGACTTTCTTTTGTTTTCTATCGTGTTATTGACTGTACGCTTTATTCCACGTTTATTCCATGTGTTGTTGTTTTTGTCGCACTGCTTTTCTTTATCTTGGACAGGTTGCAGTTGTAAATGAGAACTTGTTCTCAATTAGCTTACCTGGCTAATTAAAGGTACTTTGACGCTCGTTGAATGTGGCATGGTTTACAGACTATCACGTATTTCAAAGTGAAACCCAGCCGCGAGCTGCCCAGTGATGCAAGCCTACTAGACGAGCTAAATGCCTTCTATGCTCGCTTCGAGGCGAGCAACACTGAACCACGAATGAGAGCACCAGCTGAGGGTAGTGCCTTTGGCCCAGTACATCACTGGGGCCGGGCTCCCTGCCATCCATGACCTCTATACCGGGCAGTGTCAGAGGAAAGCCCTACAAATAGTCTCCACCCAAATTATAGACTGTTCTTTCTGCTACCCCCACAGCAAGCGGTACCGGAGTGCCAAATCTGGGACCAAAAGGCTCCTGAACAGCTTCTATCCCCAAGCCATAAGACTGCAGAACACACAATCAAAGGGCTACCCAGGACTACTTGCATTGCCCCCATTTAAAATGCTTAGTGCCAACTGCAAAGTTTGGAGGAGGAGGAATAATGGTCGGGGGCTGTTTTTCATGGTTCAGGCTAGGCCCCTTAGTTCCAGTGAAGGGAAATCTTCATGATACAGCATACAATGACATTCTAGACGATTCTGTGCTTCCAACTTTGTGGCAAAAGTTTGGGGAATCCTGTTTCAGCATGAAAATGTCCCCGTGCAAAAAGCGAGGTCAATACAGAAATGGTTTGTTGAGATGGGTGTGGAAGAACTTGACTGTCCTGCACAGACCCCTGACCTCAACCCCATTGAACATCTTTGGGATAAATTGGAACGCCGACTGAAAGCCACGCCTACTCGCCCAACATCAGTGCCCGACCTCACTAATACTGTTGTGGCTGAATGGAAGCAAGTCCCTGCAGCAATGTTCCAACATCTAGTGGAAAGCCTTCCCAGAAGAGTGGAGGTTGTTAGCAGCAAAGGGGGACCAACTACATATTCATGACTTCCCAGAAGAGTGGAGGCTGTTATAGCAGCACAGGGGGGACCAACTCCATATTAAAGCTTTCCCAGAAGAGTGGAGGCTGTTATATCAGCAAAGGGGGGACCAACTCCATATTAATGACTTCTCAGAAGAGTGGAGGCTGTTAGCAGCAGAGGGGGACCAACTACATATTCATATCCATGATTTTGGAATGAGATGTTTGACAGGCAGGTGTCCACATACATTTGGTCATGTAGTGTATCTCACTTCTCTCCCTAGGCCTACAATCTCAAAATCGAATTAACATAATATTAACATCTCCATCAAAATTCATCTGTTAATGCTAGAGATATGTTTTTATGGGTTAGGTCTGAGAGAGAGAGATGTTTTTATGGGTTAGGTCTGAGAGAGAGATATGTTTTTATGGGTTAGGTCTGAGAGAGAGATATGTTTTTATGGGTTAGGTCTGAGAGAGAGAGATGTTTTTATGGGTTAGGTCTGAGAGAGAGATATGTTTTTATGGGTTAGGTCTGAGAGAGAGATATGTTTTTATGGGTTAGGTCTGAGAGAGAGAGATGTTTTTATGGGTAAGGTTTGAGAGAGAGAGATGTTTTTATGGGTTAGGTCTGAGAGAGAGATGTTTTCATGGGTTAGGTCTGAGAGAGAGAGAGATATGTTTTTATGGGTTAGGTCTGAGAGAGAGAGATGTTTTTATGGGTTAGGTCTGAGAGAGAGATCTGTTTTCATGGGTTAGGTCTGAGAGAGAGAGATGTTTTCATGGGTTAGGACTGAGAGAGATATGTTTTTATGGGTTATGTCTGAGAGAGAGAGATGTTTTCATGGGTTAGGTCTGAGAGAGAGAGAGAGATGTTTTTATGGGTTTGGTCTGAGTGAGATGTTTTCATGGGTTAGGTCTTAGAGAGAGATGTTTTCATGGTTAGTTCTGAGAGAGAAATGTTTTCATGGGTTAGGTCTGAGAGAGAGATGTTTTTATGGGTTAGGTCTGAGAGAGAGATGTTTTCATGGGCTAGGACTGAGAGAGATGTGTTTTCATGGGTTAGGTCTGAGAGAGAGAGAGAGAGAGAGAGAGAGAGAGAGAGAGAGAGAGAGATGTTTTTATGGGTAAGGTCTGAGAGAGAGAGATGTTTTTATGGGTTAGGTCTGAGAGATATGTTTTTATGGGTTAGGTCTGAGAGAGATGTTTTCATAGGTTAGGTCTGAGAGAGAGAGATGTTTTCATGGGTTAGGTCTGAGAGAGAGAGATGTTTTTATGGGTTAGGTCTGAGAGAGAGATGTTTTCATGGGTTAGGTCTGAGAGACAGAGATGTTTTCATGGGTTAGGTCTGAGAGAGAGAGAGAGATGTTTTTATGGGTTAGGTCTGAGAGAGAGAGATGTTTTCATGGGTTAGGTCTGAGAGAGAGAGATGTTTTTATGGGTTAGGTCTGAGAGAGAGATGTTTTATGGGTTAGGTCTGAGAGAGAGATGTTTTTATGGGTTAGGTCTGAGAGAGAGATGTTTTTATGGGTTAGGTCTGAGAGAGAGATGTTTTTATGGGTTAGGTCTGAGAGAGAGATGTTTTCATCGGTTAGGTCTGAGAGAGAGAGATGTGTTTTCATGGGTTAGGTCTGAGAGAGAGATGTTTTCATGGGTTAGGTCTGAGAGAGAGAGATGTTTTCATGGGTTAGGTCTGAGAGAGAGAGAGAGAGAGAGATGTTTTTATGGGTTAGGTCTGAGAGAGAGATGTTTTCATGGGTTAGGTCTGAGAGAGAGAGATGTTTTTATGGGTTAGGGTCTGAGAGAGAGATGTTTTATGGGTTAGGTCTGAGAGAGAGATGTTTTCATCGGTTAGGTCTGAGAGAGAGAGATGTGTTTTCATGGGTTAGGTCTGAGAGAGAGATGTTTTCATGGGTTAGGTCTGAGAGAGAGAGAGAGAGATGTTTTTATGGGTTAGGTCTGAGAGAGAGATGTTTTCATGGGTTAGGTCTGAGAGAGAGATGTTTTCATGGGTTAGGACTGAGAGAGATATGTTTTTATGGGTTAGGTCTGAGAGAGAGAGATGTTTTCATGGGTTAGGTCTGAGAGAGAGAGATGTGTTTTCATGGGTTAGGTCTGAGAGAGAGATGTTTTCATGGGTTAGGTCTGAGAGAGAGATGTGTTTTTATGGGTTAGGTCTGAGAGAGAGATGTTTTCATGGGTTAGGTCTGAGAGAGAGATGTTTTCATGGGTTAGGTCTGAGAGAGAGATGTTTTCATGGGTTAGGTCTGAGAGAGAGATGTTTTATGGGTTAGGTCTGAGAGTGAGAGATGTTTTTATGGGTTAGGTCTGAGAGAGAGAGATGTTTTTATGGGTTAGGTCTGAGAGAGAGAGATGTTTTTATGGGTTAGGTCTGAGAGATAGATGTTCTCATGGGTTATGTCTGAGAGAGAGATGTTTTTATGGGTTAGGTCTGAGAGAGAGATGTTTTATGGGTTAGGTCTGAGAGAGAGAGGTGTTTTTATGGGTTAGGTCTGAGAGAGAGAGAGAGAGATGTTTTTATGGGTTAGGTCTGAGAGAGAGAGATGTTTTTATGGGTTAGGTCTGAGAGAGAGATATGTTTTCATGGGTTAGGTCTGAGAGAGAGATGTTTTCATGGGTTAGGACTGAGAGAGATATGTTTTTATGGGTTAGGTCTGAGAGAGAGAGAGATGTTTTCATGGGTTAGGTCTGAGAGAGAGAGATGTTTTTATGGGTTAGGTCTGAGTGAGATCTTTTAATGGGTTAGGTCTGAGAGAGAGAGATGTTTTCATGGGTTAGGTCTGAGAGAGATGTTTTCATGGGTTAGGTCTGAGAGAGAGAGATGTTTTCATGGGTTAGGTCTGAGAGAGAGAGATGTTTTCATGGGTTAGGTCTGAGAGAGAGATATGTTTTCATGGGTTAGGTCTGAGAGAGATGTTTTCATGGGTTAGGACTGAGAGAGAGATGTTTTTATGGGTTAGGTCTGAGAGAGAGAGATGTTTTCATGGGTTAGGTCTGAGAGAGAGAGATGTTTTCATGGGTTAGGTCTGAGAGAGAGATGTTTTCATGGTTAGGTCTGAGAGAGAGATATGTTTTTATTGTTAGGTCTGAGAGAGAGATGTTTTCATGGGTTAGGTCTGAGAGAGAGATGTTTTCATGGGTTAGGACTGAGAGAGATATGTTTTTATGGGTTAGGTCTGAGAGAGAGAGATGTTTTCATGGGTTAGGTCTGAGAGAGAGAGATGTTTTTATGGGTTAGGTCTGAGAGAGAGATGTTTTCATGGGTTAGGTCTGAGAGAGAGATATGTTTTTATGGGTTAGGTCTGAGAGAGAGCTGTTTTCATGGGTTAGGTCTGAGAGAGAGATGTTTTCATGGGTTAGGTCTGAGAGAGAGATGTTTTCATGGGTTTGGTCTGAGAGAGATGTTTTTATGGGTTAGGTCTGAGAGTGAGAGATGTTTTTCTGGGTTAGGTCTGAGAGAGAGAGAGAGAGAGAGAGATGTTTTTCTGGGTTAGGTCTGAGAGAGAGAGATGTTTTTATAGGTTAGGTCTGAGAGAGAGAGATGTTTTATGGGTTAGGTCTGAGAGATAGATGTTCTCTTGGGTTAGGTCTGAGAGAGATGTTTTTATGGGTTAGGTCTGAGAGAGAGATGTTTTATGGGTTAGGTCTGAGAGAGAGAGGTGTTTTTATGGGTTAGGTCTGAGAGGGAGAGGTGTTTTCATGGGTTAGGTCTGAGAGAGAGAGATGTTTTTATGGGTTAGGTCTGAGAGAGAGATGTTTTCATGGGTTAGGTCTGAGAGAGAGATGTTTTCATGGGTTAGGTCTGAGAGAGAGAGAGAGAGAGAGATGTTTTATGGGTTAGGTCTGAGAGAGAGAGATATGTTTTTATGGGTTAGGTCTGAGAGAGAGAGAGATGTTTTTATGGGTTAGGTCTGAGAGAGAGATGTTTTCATGGGTTAGGTCTGAGAGAGAGATGTTTTCATGGGTTAGGACTGAGAGAGATATGTTTTTATGGGTTAGGTCTGAGAGAGAGAGAGATGTTTTCATAGGTTAGGTCTGAGAGAGAGAGAGATGTTTTTATGGTTTAGGTCTGAGTGAGATGTTTTCATGGGTTAGGTCTTAGAGAGAGATGTTTTCATGGTTAGGTCTGAGAGAGACATGTTTTCATGGGTTAGGTCTGAGAGAGAGAGATGTTTTTATGGGTTAGGTCTGAGAGAGAGAGAGATGTTTTTATGAATTAGGTCTGAGAGAGAGATGTTTTCATGGGTTAGGTCTGAGAGAGAGAGAGATGTTTTCATGGGTTAGGTCTGAGGAGAGAGGTTTTTATGGGTTTGGTCTGAGAGAGAGAGAGAGAGATGTTTTCATGGGTTAGGTCTGAGAGAGAGAGATGTTTTCATGGGTTAGGTCTGAGAGAGAGAGATGTTTTCATGGGTTAGGTCTGAGGAGAGATGTTTTTATAGGTTAGGTCTGAGAGAGAGATGTTTTCATGGGTTAGGTCTGAGAGAGATGTTTTCATGGGTTAGGTCTGAGAGAGAGAGAGATAGATATGTTTTTATGGGTTAGGTCTAAGAGAGAGAGATGTTTTTATGGGTTAGGTCTGAGAGAGAGATGTTTTCATGGGTTAGGTCTGAGAGAGAGAGAGATATGTTTTTCTGGGTTAGGTCTGAGAGAGAGAGATGTTTTTATGGGTTAGGTCTGAGAGAGAGATGTTTTCATGGGTTAGGTCTGAGAGAGAGATGTTTTCATGGGTTAGGACTGAGAGAGATATGTTTTTATGGGTTAGGTCTGAGAGAGAGAGATGTTTTCATGGGTTAGGTCTGAGAGAGAGAGATGTTTTCATGGGTTAGGTCTGAGAGAGAGATGTTTTCATGGGTTAGGTCTGAGAGAGATATGTTTTTATGGGTTAGGTCTGAGAGAGAGATGTTTTCATGGGTTAGGACTGAGAGAGATATGTTTTCATGGGTTAGGTCTGAGAGAGAGAGAGAGAGAGA
Source organism: Oncorhynchus kisutch (assembly GCF_002021735.2). Taxonomy (NCBI): domain Eukaryota; kingdom Metazoa; phylum Chordata; class Actinopteri; order Salmoniformes; family Salmonidae; genus Oncorhynchus; species Oncorhynchus kisutch. The sequence continues at coordinate 47,270,450 of NC_034194.2, forward strand.
GAGAGAGAGAGAGAGAGATGTTTTTATGGGTTAGGTCTGAGAGAGAGAGATGTTTTTATGGGTTAGGTCTGAGAGAGAGATGTTTTCATGGTTTAGGTCTGAGAGAGAGATGTTTTCATGGGTTAGGACTGAGAGAGATATGTTTTTATGGGTTAGGTCTGAGAGAGAGAGATGTTTTCATGGGTTAGGTCTGAGAGAGAGAGAGATGTTTTTATGGGTTAGGTCTGAGAGAGAGATGTTTTCATGGGTTAGGTCTGAGAGAGATATATGTTTTTATGGGTTAGGTCTGAGAGAGAGCTGTTTTCATGGGTTAGGTCTGAGAGAGAGATGTTTTCATGGGTTAGGTCTGAGAGAGAGATGTTTTCATGGGTTAGGTCTGAGAGAGAGATGTTTTTATGGGTTAGGTCTGAGAGTGAGAGATGTTTTTATGGGTTAGGTCTGAGAGAGATATATGTTTTTATGGTTAGGTCTGAGAGAGAGATGTTTTCATCGGTTAGGTCTGAGAGAGAGAGATGTGTTTTCATGGGTTAGGTCTGAGAGAGAGATGTTTTCATGGGTTAGGTCTGAGAGAGAGAGATGTTTTCATGGGTTAGGTCTGAGAGAGAGAGAGAGAGAGAGATGTTTTTATGGGTTAGGTCTGAGAGAGAGATGTTTTCATGGGTTAGGTCTGAGAGAGAGAGATGTTTTTATGGGTTAGGTCTGAGAGAGAGATGTTTTATGGGTTAGGTCTGAGAGAGAGATGTTTTCATCGGTTAGGTCTGAGAGAGAGAGATGTGTTTTCATGGGTTAGGTCTGAGAGAGAGAGATGTTTTCATGGGTTAGGTCTGAGAGAGAGAGAGAGAGATGTTTTTATGGGTTAGGTCTGAGAGAGAGATGTTTCATGGGTTAGGGTCTGAGAGAGAGATGTTTTCATGGGTTAGGACTGAGAGAGATATGTTTTTATGGGTTAGGTCTGAGAGAGAGAGATGTTTTCATGGGTTAGGTCTGAGAGAGAGAGAGATGTTTTTATGGGTTAGGTCTGAGAGAGAGATGTTTTCATGGGTTAGGTCTGAGAGAGATATATGTTTTTATGGGTTAGGTCTGAGAGAGAGCTGTTTTCATGGGTTAGGTTCCTGAGAGAGAGATGTTTTCATGGGTTAGGTCTGAGAGAGAGATGTTTTCATGGGTTAGGTCTGAGAGAGAGATGTTTTTATGGGTTAGGTCTGAGAGTGAGAGATGTTTTTATGGGTTAGGTCTGAGAGAGAGAGAGAGAGAGAGAGAGATGTTTTTCTGGGTTAGGTCTGAGAGAGAGAGATGTTTTATGGGTTAGGTCTGAGAGAGAGAGATGTTTTTATGGGTTAGGTCTGAGAGATAGATGTTCTCATGGTTAGGTCTGAGAGAGATGTTTTATGGGTTAGGTCTGAGAGAAGAGATGTTTTATGGGTTAGGTCTGAGAGAGAGAGGTGTTTTTTATGGGTTAGGTCTGAGAGGGAGAGGTGTTTTCATGGGTTAGGTCTGAGAGAGAGAGATGTTTTTATGGGTTAGGTCTGAGAGAGAGATGTTTTCATGGGTTAGGTCTGAGAGAGAGATGTTTTCATGGGTTAGGTCTGAGAGAGAGAGAGAGAGAGAGAGAGAGATGTTTTATGGGTTAGGTCTGAGAGAGAGAGAGATGTTTTTATGGGTTAGGTCTGAGAGAGAGATGTTTTCATGGGTTAGGTCTGAGAGAGAGATGTTTTCATGGGTTAGGACTGAGAGAGATATGTTTTTATGGGTTAGGTCTGAGAGAGAGAGAGATGTTTTCATAGGTTAGGTCTGAGAGAGAGAGAGATGTTTTTATGGTTTAGGTCTGAGTGAGATGTTTTCATGGGTTAGGTCTTAGAGAGAGATGTTTTCATGGTTAGGTCTGAGAGAGAGATGTTTTCATGGGTTAGGTCTGAGAGAGAGAGATGTTTTTATGGGTTAGGTCTGAGAGAGAGAGAGATGTTTTTATGAATTAGGTCTGAGAGAGAGATGTTTTCATGGGTTAGGTCTGAGAGAGAGAGAGATGTTTTCATGGGTTAGGTCTGAGGAGAGATGTTTTTATGGGTTTTGTCTGAGAGAGAGAGAGAGATGTTTTCATGGGTTAGGTCTGAGAGAGAGATGTTTTCATGGGTTAGGTCTGAGAGAGAGAGAGATGTTTTCATGGGTTAGGTCTGAGGAGAGATGTTTTCATAGGTTAGGTCTGAGAGAGAGATGTTTTCATGGGTTAGGTCTGAGAGAGAGATGTTTCATGGGTTAGGTCTGAGAGAGAGAGAGATATGTTTTTATGGGTTAGGTCTAAGAGAGAGAGATGTTTTTATGCGTTAGGTCTGAGAGAGAGATGTTTTTATGGGTTAGGTCTGAGTGAGATGTTTCATGGGTTAGGTCTTAGAGAGAGATGTTTTCATGGTTAGTTCTGAGAGAGAAATGTTTTCATGGGTTAGGTCTGAGAGAGAGATGTTTTTATGGGTTAGGTCTGAGAGAGAGATGTTTCATGGGTTAGGTCTGAGAGAGAGAGATGTGTTTTCATGGGTTAGGTCTGAGAGAGGAGATGTTTTCATGGGTTAGGTCTGAGAGAGAGATGTGTTTTATGGGTTAGGTCTGAGAGAGAGATGTTTTCATGGGTTAGGTCTGAGAGAGAGATGTTTTCATGGGTTAGGTCGGAGAGAGAGATGTTTTCATGGGTTAGGTCTGAGAGAGAGATGTTTATGGGTTAGGTCTGAGAGTGAGAGATGTTTTTATGGGTTAGGTCTGAGAGAGAGAGAGAGAGAGAGAGAGAGATGTTTTTTATGGGTTAGATCTGAGAGAGAGAGATGTTTTTATGGGTTAGGTCTGAGAGAGAGAGATGTTTTTATGGGTTAGGTCTGAGAGATAGATGTTCTCATGGGTTATGTCTGAGAGAGAGATGTTGTTATGGGTTAGGTCAGAGAGAGAGATGTTTTATGGGTTAGGTCTGAGAGAGAGAGGTGTTTTTATGGGTTAGGTCTGAGAGAGAGAGAGAGAGAGAGATGTTTTCATGGGTTAGGTCTGAGAGAGAGAGAAGATATGTTTTTATGGGTTAGGTCTGAGAGAGAGATGTTTTCATGGGTTTAGGACTGAGAGAGATATGTTTTCATGGGTTAGGTCTGAGAGAGAGAGAGAGAGAGAGAGAGGAGAGAGATGTTTTTATGGGTTAGGTCTGAGAGAGAGAGATGTTTTATGGGTTAGGTCTGAGAGAGAGATGTTTTCATGGTTTAGGTCTGAGAGAGAGATGTTTTCATGGGTTAGGACTGAGAGAGATATGTTTTAATGGGTTAGGTCTGAGAGAGAGAGATGTTTTCATGGGTTAGGTCTGAGAGAGAGAGAGATGTTTTTATGGGTTAGGTCTGAGAGAGAGATGTTTCATGGGTTAGGTCTGAGAGATGATATATGTTTTTATGGGTTAGGTCTGAGAGAGAGCTGTTTTCATGGGTTAGGTCTGAGAGAGAGATGTTTTCATGGGTTAGGTCTGAGAGAGAGATGTTTTCCATGGGTTAGGTCTGAGAGAGAGATGTTTTTATGGGTTAGGTCTGAGAGTGAGATATGTTTTTTATGGGTTAGGTCTGAGAGAGAGAGAGAGAGAGATGTTTTTCTGGGTTAGTTCTGAGAGAGAGAGATGTTTTTATGGGTTAGGTCTGAGAGAGAGAGATGTTTTTATGGGTTAGGTCTGAGAGATAGATGTTCTCATGGGTTAGGTCTGAGAGAGATGTTTTATATGGGTTAGGTCTGAGAGAGAGATGTTTTATGGGTTAGGTCTGAGAGAGAGAGGTGTTTTTATGGGTTAGGTCTGAGAGGGAGAGGTGTTTTCATGGGTTAGGTCTGAGAGAGAGAGATGTTTTTATGGGTTAGGTCTGAGAGAGAGATGTTTTCATGGGTTAGGTCTGAGAGAGAGATGTTTTCATGGGTTAGGTCTGAGAGAGAGAGAGAGAGAGAGAGAGAGATGTTTTATGGGTTAGGTCTGAGAGAGAGAGAGATGTTTTTATGGTTAGGTCTGAGAGAGAGATGTTTTCATGGGTTAGGTCTGAGAGAGAGATGTTTTCATGGGTTAGGACTGAGAGAGATATGTTTTTATGGGTTAGGTCTGAGAGAGAGAGAGATGTTTCATAGGTTAGGTCTGAGAGAGAGAGAGATGTTTTTATGGTTTAGGTCTGAGTGAGATGTTTTTCATGGGTAGGTCTTAGAGAGAGATGTTTTCATGGTTAGGTCTGAGAGAGGAGATGTTTTCATGGGTTAGGTCTGAGAGAGAGAGATGTTTTTATGGGTTAGGTCTGAGAGAGAGAGAGATGTTTTTATGAATTAGGTCTGAGAGAGAGATGTTTTCATGGGTTAGGTCTGAGAGAGAGAGAGATGTTTTCATGGGTTAGGTCTGAGGAGAAGATGTTTTTATGGGTTTGGTCTGAGAGAGAGAGAGAGATGTTTTCATGGGTTAGGTCTGAGAGAGAGAGAGATGTTTCATGGGTTAGGTCTGAGGAGAGATGTTTTCATAGGTTAGGTCTGAGAGAGAGATTGTTTTCATGGGTTAGGTCTGAGAGAGAGATGTTTTCATGGGTTAGTCTGAGAGAGAGAGAGGATATGTTTTTATGGGGGTTAGGTCTAAGAGAGAGAGATGTTTTTATGCGTTAGGTCTGAGAGAGAGATGTTTTTATGGGTTAGGTCTGAGTGAGATGTTTTCATGGGTTAGGTCTTAGAGAGAGATGTTTTCATGGGTTAGGTCTGAGAGAGAGAGAGATGTTTTTATGGTTTAGGTCTGAGTGAGATGTTTTCATGGGTTAGGTCTTAGAGAGAGATGTTTTCATGGTTAGGTCTGAGAGAGAGATGTTTTCATGGGTTAGGTCCTGAGAGAGAGAGATGTTTTTATGGGTTAGGTCTGAGAGAGAGAGAGATGTTTTTATGAATTAGGTCTGAGAGAGAAGATGTTTTCATGGGTTAGGTCTGAGAGAGAGAGAGAGATGTTTTCATGGGTTAGGTCCTGAGGAGAGATGTTTTTATGGGTTTGGTCTGAGAGAGAGAGAGAGATGTTTTCATGGGTTAGGTCTGAGAGAGAGAGAGAGATGTTTTCATGGGTTAGGTCTGAGGAGAGATGTTTTCATAGGTTAGGTCTGAGAGAGAGATGTTTTCATGGGTTAGGTCTGAGAGAGAGATGTTTTCATGGGTTTAGGTCTGAGAGAGAGAGAGATATGTTTTTATGGGTTAGGTCTAAGAGAGAGAGATGTTTTTATGCGTTAGGGTCTGAGAGAGAGATGTTTTTATGGGTTAGGTCTGAGTGAGATGTTTTCATGGGTTAGGTCTTAGAGAGAGATGTTTCATGGTTAGTTTCTGAGAGAGAAATGTTTCATGGGTTAGGTCTGAGAGAGAGATGTTTTTATGGGTTAGGTCTGAGAGAGAGATGTTTTCATGGGTTAGGTCTGAGAGAGAGAGATGTGTTTTCATGGGTTAGGTCTGAGAGAGAGATGTTTTCATGGGTTAGGTCTGAGAGAGAGATGTGTTTTTATGGGTTAGGTCTGAGAGAGAGATGTTTTCATGGGTTAGGTCTGAGAGAGAGATGTTTTCATGGGTTAGGTCTGAGAGAGAGATGTTTTCATGGGTTAGGTCTGAGAGAGAGATGTTTTATGGGTTAGGTCTGAGAGTGAGAGATGTTTTTATGGGTTAGGTCTGAGAGAGAGAGAGAGAGAGAGATGTTTTTATGGGTTAGATCTGAGAGAGAGAGATGTTTTTATGGGTTAGGTCTGAGAGAGAGAGATGTTTTTATGGGTTAGGTCTGAGAGATAGATGTTCTCATGGGTTATGTCTGAGAGAGAGATGTTGTTATGGGTTAGGTCAGGAGAGAGATGTTTTATGGGTTAGGTCTGAGAGAGAGAGGGTGTTTTTATGGGTTAAGGTCTGAGAGAGAGAGAGAGAGAGATGTTTTCAGGGTTAGGTCTGAGAGAGAGAGAGATGTTTTTATGGTTAGGTCTGAGAGAGAGAGATGTTTTTATGGGTTAGGTCTGAGAGAGAGATGTTTTCATGGGTTAGGTCTGAGAGAGAGATGTTTTCATGGGTTAGGACTGAGAGAGATATGTTTTTATGGGTTAGGTCTGAGAGAGAGATGTTTTCATGGGTTAGGTTTGAGAGAGAGAGATGTTTTCATGGGTTAGGTCTGAGAGAGAGATGTTTCATGGGTTAGGTCTGAGAGAGATATGTTTTTATTATGGGTTAGGTCTGAGAGAGAGATGTTTTCATGGGTTAGGACTGAGAGAGATATGTTTTCATGGGTTAGGTCTGAGAGAGAAGAGAGAGAGAGAGAGAGAGAGAGAGAGAAGAGAGTTTTTTTTTATGGTTTAGGTCTGAGAGAGAGAGATGTTTTTATGGGTTAGGTCTGAGAGAGAGATGTTTTCATGGTTTAGGTCTGAGAGAGAGATTTTTCATGGGTTAGGACTGAGAGAGATATGTTTTTATGGGTTAGGTCTGAGAGAGAGAGATGTTTTCATGGGTTAGGTCTGAGAGAGAGAGAGATGTTTTTTTATGGTTAGGTCTGAGAGAGAGATGTTTTCATGGGTTAGGTCTGAGAGATATATGTTTTTATGGGTTAGGTCTGAGAGAGAGCTGTTTTCATGGGTTAGGTCTGAGAGAGAGATGTTTTCATGGTTAGGTCTGAGAGAGAGATGTTTTCATGGGTTAGGTCTGAGAGAGAGATGTTTTTATGGGTTTAGGTCTGAGAGTGAGAGATGTTTTATGGGTTAGGTCTGAGAGAGAGAGAGAGAGAGATGTTTTTCTGGGTTAGGTCTGAGAGAGAGAGATGTTTTTATGGGTTAGGTCTGAGAGAGAGAGATGTTTTTTATGGGTTAGGTCTGAGAGATAGATGTTCTCATGGGTTAGGTCTGAGAGAGATGTTTTTATGGTTTAGGTCTGAGAGAGAGAGATGTTTTATGGATGGGTCTAGTCTGAGAGAGAGGTGTTTTTATGGGTTAGGTCTGAGAGGGAGAGGTGTTTTTTCATGGGTTAGGTCTGAGAGAGAGAGATGTTTTTATATCATGGGTTAGGTCTGAGAGAGAGATGTTTTTCATGGGTTTAGGTCTGAGAGAGAGATGTTTTCATGGGTTAGGTCTGAGAGAGAGAGAGAGAGAGAGAGAGAGAGATGTTTTATGGGTTAGGTCTGAGAGAGAGAGAGATGTTTTTATGGGTTAGGTCTGAGAGAGAGATGTTTTCATGGTTAGGTCTGAGAGGAGAGATGTTTTCATGGGTTAGGACTGAGAGAGATATGTTTTTATGGGTTAGGTCTGAGAGAGAGAGAGATGTTTTCATAGGTTAGGTCTGAGAGAGAGAGAGTGTTTTTTATGGTTTAGGTCTGAGTGAGATGTTTTCATGGGTTAGGTCTTAGAGAGAGATGTTTTCCATGGTTAGGTCTGAGAGAGAGATGTTTTCATGGGTTAGGTCTGAGAGAGAGAGATGTTTTTATGGGTTAGGTCTGAGAGAGAGA